>NW_007377675.1:249749-264459 GCF_000475195.1 Diaphorina citri
ATCTCTCCCGCAGTTATGATTCACTCTGGCCCGTGGCCAGTTTGTGTTCGAATTTTATACTGTGTGAAATATTATTTTTAAATATAACTCATCTATTTATTGTTTTCATCAAAAATAAAAATTTCCTGCCACGGCATGTTATTAATAACTCTTGGGAGTCTGCTCTGGTCGAGATGTCTTCACAATTCACTCGTCTTTACAACGTTTCAGACAGCTCAGACTTCGCTGCCTGTAGTATTTTGAGACGAGATTGAGCGGTGAATGAATATGATGACGAGGCTTGGTGACGTTGAAACACTCTATACTTATATACTTAACAAGCAAGGGGGAAACTGATGTTTTTATAAGAAACAATGAATTCGGTATGATAAGTAGACCGACTATGTGGGAGCCCCCGTTAGGGGCGGGATGACCAGGGGGCCTACATTAAAAAAAAACCCCTTACACAAGGCCAATATAGGAAGTTCAGCTACCTACCTCGGGCATTCATCACAGTGATGAGTTGGACAAAATTCTGTAAAGTTACAAATCCAATTGATTCAGATGGCCAACTAACTGGACTGAAATGTTACTGGACTCCAAAAGCTATATGAGTCACCTGTGTTGAATCAGGACAAAATAAAATACAGTAAAATATACTACAGTACATAATGTACTCTATGTAGGTACACTGGTATTACTGGTATACATACATATTGTAAGGTACTTCCAGAGTATTAAAGAGGAGTTCAAAGATCATTATGAAAATAGACTCCTCTCTATGAGTATCATTTTATGTTTCTTAAACTACCAGAATACGCATAAACATGATAAATCAAACGCAGAGCGGTGTACCAAAAGATTAAACGCGAGAATATCTTGATTTGGAGCTAGAACTCGGCTGATGTTTATATTTGATGTCGAGCGAAATGTAAACAATAATATTCTAATTTGATATTTTCGTGTTCTTCCAAAACGTTCTCAGATCATCTCAAGATATTGTTGGCCCTATGATCACAAATTATCAATGTGATTTCTCAATATTTAGCCTTAAGATACCATGTGATTTCTCAATATTTAGCCTTAAGATCTCAGGTACCATAAGCTTTGTACAAAACAATACACAAATTATCGCAACCACAAAATCTTCAAACCTACAAAAAGTACCTACGTTCAGTCATTCACATAATCATGCCTGGAAAAAAAGCCAATTTACTCCTAATGATACAACTTATTGAAGTGTATTACAGAGTATTAGAGAACAACTCGAATACATCCCTGTAAAGTCGCCACTGGTGGCTACTCAATTGTTTTACGAGTTCAGTCTCAGTAACGCTGAAAAGTAATATCGAAAATTGTCACATCAGGGCTGTGAAAATACATCCTTGTAAAGCCGCCACTGGTGGCTACTCAATTGTTTTACGAGTTCAGTCTCAGTAACGCTGAAAAGTAATATCGAAAATTGTCACATCAGGGCTGTGATTGTAAAAAATTGATTGATGGTGAATGATAGTATGATAGGGGGAACAATATTCCCCCACTCCTGCACTCGTTTATTGCTAGGGTTAATGGTTCTTTCCCCACTTATCATTTTTAACAAGATGAGATTCTCCTATGTGAAATAATTGTTGGTCGTAAAATACGATTAGCTTTAGTACTAAACTAGGGCGGAGGCTTAGGGGAAGAGGGAGCTGAGGCCTATTCCACGAATGATTTCTGCACTCCCTACTCCTCAGTTGATTCCACGCGCAGGAAAAATGACGTACCGATATCTTTCTCCGTGTATACTCAAAAGTAACGAGTGCGGAGTCTTTCGTGGAAGAGGCCCCTGATTTGATCTCTTGCAAAGTGGGAAAGAAAAGTGTCTCTTGTGAATAGGAGGAGTACTAATACCTATATCTTGTTTTTAGCCATTTCAGTTGATTCAAGTCCGGAAACCCCAGTAAGATACCAAATATTCTAACTCTTCGATCCCTCCTTGATCCCCAGTGTGATCAATATCTTGCATAATGTCATAGTCATAAGAAATAGATTAGAGATATTTTAGCACGATCAAAATTTGTACAATAATTTCTCTTCCATCTCTCAACAAAATATTGAGTGCTCGAAAAAAATAACTGAGAAGATTAACAATTCCACGCGCAGAAAAATGACGTACCGATATCTTTCTCCGTGTATACTCAAAAGTAACGAGTGCGGAGTCTTTCGCAGAAGAGGCCCCTGATTTGATCTCTTGGAAAGTGGGAAAGAAAAGTGTCTCTTGTGAATAGGAGGAGTACTTATACCTATATCTTGTTTTTAGCCATTTCAGTTGATTCAAGTCCGGAAACCGCAGTAAGATACCAAATATTCTAACTCTTCGATCCCTCCTTGATCCCCAGTTCCCCAGTGTGATCAATATCTTGCATAATGTCATAGTCATAAGAAATAGATTAGAGATATATTAGCACGATCAAAATTTGTACAATAATTTTTCTTCCATCTCTCAACAAAATATTGAGTGCTCGAAAAATATAACTGAGAAGATTAACGCAAAGTAGAACAAAAATTATTTCTCACTCATTAATAAAATAAAAGTTGGTGTTTTTTTGAAAATTGTTTTATCTCCCTTTCTTCGGGAATTATCTTTCCCTGAACGGATGGGAGGGGGGAGTTCTTTCCAGGATAAACGGAGGGAGGCGGTAGGGACCAGAAAATATTTTCGGGAGGAGGTGGGGAAGGCTTACCCTGTCAGTGCTTGTTTCATGCGGGGTAATATTGATGCGGTAATGTCTCCTCCCGTTTTCCCCGTCATCAGTTTCAGTTGTGAATCCCTAGGGACTCTTACCGTATCAAAATAATCGGGACGAAACTTTCCCCCGACGATCGCAGAAGACTTGATGAGTAAAGTTGTTAATGTGTGATCGGATATTGTTTTTTGTTGTTGTAAATTTGTAAATGTAAAACACATCATATATTATTTACGATTACATGTCGGGATGCTTTTATTATGCTACATTTATATCTACATCTATCCAAATCTAACTCTTTTAGTTAGTAAGCAATTTCACCATTGTTCAGAGTCTTCAGTCTGAATCCAGTGGTTGAAGGGATTAACGAATTTGTCTTGAGACGAAAGCTCTCTCAATATCCTCTTTGTTTGTTTTTTTTTTTTTTTTTTTTTTTTTTTTTTTTTTTTAGATGCCGGTCGGTTCCAGGGTGGGGTGCATGTCCAGCGAGCTAAGAGCACGACAGATGACATTGTTCAGCTCTGAGTGGCGGGAGAAGCGGCCGGCGCTCTTTTCACAGCTGAGGCCATGGATGCCGTCAGAGTTCACTGTGCGACCGCACTTCTGCGTGGGTTGAATCTCAGTCGGGGCATGTAATATGTAATTTAAATCACATTTGTTTGTTGACCACATTGTAACGGAACTGTAAGGGTTAGGTGTTCGAAATTGATCGAGACATTACCCCCGCCTTGGGTTAAATCCATTCGAGTTGGGATTGATCTAAGAATCCGGTTGGGTATCGCCCGGGCCAACCTTTTTATTACTATTGTAATAATAAAGGAAGGACAGACTAAAAAGGAGAAGAAATAATTTGAAAATCGGGGATTAACCAAAAACCACTTTACTGTACTCGTACAACTTTTAAATACACATGGAGTTGGAGGGATGAACAATTCTTCGAAAGACCTAGTACTTGGATACCACAACGCGACCGTACAATCTGTACATAACACGCCAAGATCATTGTATGTATGAGAAAGATTCCTCGGTTGTTTGACCATGTTACGCCTCTACAAGATCTCAAAGTCTTTAACAGAGATGGAAGTGTTGATTCAATGCATCAGTCCGCTTTCAGCCCACGCCTAGTGAAACGTATACGAACTCTGTTAAGGCCAATTCATTCGTAATACCATATGGGCTGATAATAAGCTGATATACAGGTTTAAAATATCGTTGAGAGTCTTGAAATTCATTTTATGAATGAAAATTGAATGCATTGTGAATTCGTATGAATGAGTACACGACCCTTTTAAATGCCTGCTTGTGAAAATGCACGTGAGTGAGCTTTTAAATCTGCACATCTTGACCTTTGAGCTATTTTTTATTTACCTACTTATTTATTTAGACTCTTTGTTGGTTATTGTTTAATTCAATGTACACAAATACAAGAAGTTACAAACAAAGGGCAAATTGCCTAAGGCAATTTCTACCATTCAACTCTGTGCATACAGTCAACCCTTTATTACTCTTGTCGGTTATCGACCCGTGTGTAGAAAATGTAGGTTAACTTTGGGAGAAAATGTAATATAAAAGTATTAAAATGTTGAAAATAAAAGAGGATTCGAAAGTAAATAGTATTAGAAAGTAGAAAGGAAAAGTCGAAGAGAACAATTTTGTCACAGACTTTGTTCAAATACAGCTTCCCTACACGGGGCACATGAGAGTTATATGTTATATGTATAGAGTTGCTGATGTGAAATATTGCACTCTAATTTGCATTATACGAGTATAGTTACATAGGTACTGACTGCACTGCAAGTGACTGTATGATATGTGACTTTACATTTCCCTTGAGAGCGATAATGCTGTATTTACTGAATTAGAACTAATGGCAAGGCATGACAGTAAAATCATATAGTTTAGAAATTTCGGTAAACGCATGTACCTACCTTTGAAATAAAGCTATTGTGGTCGATTTTCATCTGAGTTTTTCACAAGCCATTGTGATTTGGAGGGAGAGATTTTTTCGTGTTGTATTGAAACATTGTCGTGAGGCTATTTGCTGGTCAGATTAGAAATCATTTCTTATAGGTAGTAATATGAGCAAGTTTAGTGAAATCACTCAGTGATGTTTCTACCTATGAACGTGACACTCCGTTTTGCTATCAAGTTTCTATTTGAAATTTAAAAAAGAAGCCGAATACTTTTTTTAAGCCCATCAATTAGAACAAAAGTTCCCCATTATCTCTTTCCTATTGTTGTACTTGGAAAATGAACTGTGCAAGTTTTTAAAAGAATAAAATCAGTAATGGCAGTATAGAAGCTATCTTTGTAATAAATTAGAATAAAAATAACAATGTTATAGTTGAAAAGTTTCAGCCCTTTAATTCATTAGGGGAAAAGCTTTAGTACGGAGGGTTGTGAGGGACCTGCGCAAGTATTTTCTGTAAAAAATCGCGCATTCCTTTATCCCTTTTCCTTTGAAGTATGCCTCTGTACAGTACAGTGTAAGCTTTCACTTCATCGGGGTAAGTTGTTCCTATATCAGTAGGCTTGTTAACAATGGCTATTTGTGCTTGAATTGTTGGAAATTTTGTCAAATTATTTTAGAGTCTTTGTTCATTTCTATTTTTTACTAACATCTTAGATTCTTATTTTCGTTTATTTTAATTTTTCTTTCTCTTTTAATTTGTGGCAAAAATACCTTGAGTATAAAATTATTTTTTATTTTACTCATAGAATTCCTGGAACAGGAGCAGATTAAGTTGTTCAAAGTTTCTTCCAATGCTTGCTGCTTATTTGTTTTTACTTTTCCCCTTTATTTTTAAACGTATATGGTAATTTTATTTTTTAGTGTGACGGGGACTCCTTGTATTATGGTGATTTACATAGTACAATTTAAAAAACTTGAAACATTTAACCTGAAATAATTCCATTTCTGTACCGACTAAAATTCCCAAGTTCTCTTCTTCTGAGCACAAACACATCGAATAAATGGTTCCATATGTGTAATTTGTGTGCACGTATTTTAAAACAAGGAGACCAGATTTCAGTCGCACCACTCTTTTCTGAACGCTCCAATTTAACGATATGCTGCAGCGATATTAAATTAGGAAATTTAGCTACAAAGGGGGAAAATACTGAGAAACATTACATTTAGTATCTAGTTAATGTCATACAATACCATGTTAAAGGTGTCGGTTATCGAGGTAATTAGGTACCAAAACTTACATTAGACTTTTTTCTTTTTTGGCGCTCCTAACGAAGTTAAACTTCACGATAAAATTGATTTCCTAAAAATGCGTGTAGGTAGGTTTAAAAATAAAATTACCTAGGTAGGTACCTATGGGATAATGTTTTTATTAAAATATAAATTCAATCGTTTTCAAGATTTGGCCTAGCCTAAACCTACATAAGTACCTATAAAGGAATTCTACTTCTGTACCAATCTAGAACTATGAAAATTTAAATCAAAAGTTAGAAAACAACGAAAAAAAGGTCCAACTCTTCCGTATTGCGTTAATTTACAGACCGTATATAGCAGCGTTGAATTTAATCTTTTAGGTTGGCAAACTTGTACGTTTTTTGCGTTTGTTTTATGTTGGCAAACCTGCATGATAACTTGTGCATAGAACTTGTGTGGTGGGGGTTCTGGCAACAGGGGAAGATTTTTGTTTTCTTTTCTTTTTATTTCTGATTTCTGCAAGTTCTAGGTAGGAAGTTTATCTCAAAAATTTCAATGTCTTTTAAATTTAAATCAGATTAAGCAGTTTAGTTATCTTGACTTTCTCTCCCTCCTTCTCCCTCTCCCTCCTTCCCCTTTTGACTTCTCCTCTAAGTCTTCCCCCAATTTTTTCACCTCCTCCCTTTTCTCTCTCTCTCTTGTTTAAAGGAGCGGTTTCGTAAACAATTTGAAGGGATTTTCGTAGAAACCTGCTTCCAGGTATTCAGCTTATTCCTGCTTATCGATGAAGTTACAAGTGCTCGAATCAATAACATACCTTTTGGACCATTTTAAGCAAGAGGTAAGGCACCGACATTAGTGGTTGGGCGCTACTTCAAGAGAACCGTAAAGAACTTTAAATGAAGCCCTAAAAAAATGTACCTAACTTTTAGGCGAAAAAATAAAAAAGTATTTATTTATTAATAATAGATTGACACACGGATATATTCCAAAAACGGTCCATTTACAGTAAAATCATTTAAATGTAAGTAAGTCAGGCAAAAATGTCTAGATTTAATATTCTCACCCATAGGTTCCCTCTGTTCCCTATACAATAGGTTCCCTCTGTTCCCTATAAATAAATACTTTTCTCCAAGTCAGACAAAAATATCCAAGTACCCACTCAACAAATCAATACCAGCAATATTGGTTGAGTCAGATGGATGCAGGTATCAATAACAAATAGCAATATTAACACCAGGGCGGGCGATACAAATATCGAATGTACACATACGCCTTCCTCTCAGGGACGTATCTATAGGATTTTAATATCTCCCCTCAGAGGCTTTGGGGAGGAGGGGAGATAATATAGAGCTGAACTCTATTTCACGAAGGATTCTGCACTCCCTACTCCTTAGTACATATTTATTTTGAGAATCAACCACAGAAAAACATAGTAATTTAAGATTACAAGCCAAACACCTCGTCAAATCTGTCTCCAGCTGGGAAGGTCCCCTCCACACTTGCCCCATTCCCGCGCTGGACGGCCAATCATATCCAATATAGAAGATGTTGAGAGATATTTATATCCATAACCAACTGACTACCTGTACATAGCTACTTACTTACGACTTACTTAGCTACTTATACGTACGACGAGACGGTACGTAGAATGTATCATTCGTAGATTCGTATAAGCTTAAGCCGACTTTTAGGGCTGTTTGCCCCACCTGAGCCTCAGAATGGGCTTTTTGAGTATGTGGAGTTGAGCTCAAAATGTATCATAGTGTTAGACATAGTTGAAGGCAGGTATGTGTTCATATTAGCATATTAAAATTTAATCTCAGTCGGGGCATGTAATATGTAATTTAAATCACATTTGTTTGTTGACCACATTGTAATCGAACTGTAAGGGTTACCTAGGTGTTAGAAATTGATCGAGACATTACCCCCGCCTTGGGTTAAATCCATTCGAGTTGGGATTGATCTAAGAATCCGGTTGGGTATCGCCCGGGCCACACGAGATTAAAATTATATGAAAGTTAAACCGAGTGAATTAGGTAATCAGTTTGCGTAATTTTACTAACTTTAATTTATTTTGACAAGAAAAGTCGGAATAGGTACATAATCAAGACTTTCCCCGAGTCACATGGGTGACTTCTAAGATGGATCACTTCAAATGACTTGGTTTAACGTTTAACCTTAATCTCAAAATTTGGTCCCGGGCTTTGGAAATTGAAAGCCTGAGGAGCGAAGAAAATTGGAGCAAGCATTGAGCCCATACGTAAACGCCATTGTTGAACTCTCTATTCTGTGCTGTATCTGATCAATATTTTTCGCAAATCTCCACCAGCCTTTGATGAGGAAACGAAGAACGAGATAAAATTCTGTCCTCTGCTGGGGTAGAGAGAGACTTTAATGGAGTTTGTATGGCGCCGTGAAACTAATCTTTTTTTTTCAACTTTTGCTTCTCTCTTTCTCTCTGTACATAATATTTTTTTTGGCTTGTCTCCTATAATTCATCCGAACTTTTTACTTCAACTTTTGCTTCTCTCTTTCTCTCTGTACATAATATTTTTTTTGGCTTGTCTCCTATAATTCATCCGAACTTTTTACTGTCGGAGAGAAGTCTTTTTTTCTCTCTCTGCCATTTCCTATTTTGCCTTTCGCTCCCTTTTGAACTCGGTGAACTTTGCCTCCTAAAAATAGAGAAAATAATAATAAAAATAAAATAAACTGAATAATATTATGTTGAAAATGTTTCGTTTACTGACTGTGTTTACTGTTTATATTTTATTTTACATCCTACATGTATTACCATCAATAGGTATAATCATAATCACACGAACTCATTGTTCTTTAGAGACCTTTGGGCAAAGGAGTGCTTTCTTTGACAAAGCTTTACCGTTTAACTTTTTAACGTAGAAAATGGAAAAATCGATCTCAAGTTGCAAACGTTCGAGTCTCTTAGGTCCGTCGCACTTTGCAAGCGTAGCCGTGCGACTTTTGGAAGCGTAGTCGCCTGAAAAAACCAATCCTATGGAAATGATAGAGTCCAAGAGAGTCTCTATCATTTTTATAGGTTTGGTTTTTCAGGCTACCACGCGCTACTAAAAGACGCGCGGCTGCGCTTCAGATTTGCGACGAGCCTAAAATACCCAACGACATTTGTCCCAGTGTACTCAAACTTCTTCATTCCAGAGGTATAAGTAATCTTACATGTGTCTAAAACTCTAAAAGTGTTTATTTTCTAAACTTTCAACACGCCCATGTCAGATATCGAGTCCTACCTACAACAATCCGCCAGACAATATACATATTTACGAGATTTTAACCCATACGCTTCGAATTTTATACTGTGTGAAATATTATTTTTAAATATAACTCATCTATTTATTGTTTTCATCAAAAATAAAAATTTCCTGCCACGGCATGTTATTAATAACTCTTGGGAGTCTGCTCTGGTCGAGATGTCTTCACAATTCACTCGTCTTTACAACGTTTCAGACAGCTCAGACTTCGCTGCCTGTAGTATTTTGAGACGAGATTGAGCGGTGAATGAATATGATGACGAGGCTTGGTGACGTTGAAACACTCTATACTTATATACTTAACAAGCAAGGGGGAAACTGATGTTTTTATAAGAAACAATGAATTCGGTATGATAAGTAGACCGACTATGTGGGAGCCCCCGTTAGGGGCGGGATGACCAGGGGGCCTACATTAAAAAAAAACCCCTTACACAAGGCCAATATAGGAAGTTCAGCTACCTACCTCGGGCATTCATCACAGTGATGACTTAACAAGCAAGGGGGAAACTGATGTTTTTATAAGAAACAATGAATTAGGTATGATAAGTAGACCGTCTATGTGGGAGCCCCCGTTAGGGGCGGGATGACCAGGGGGCAGGGGGCCTACATTAAAAAAAAACCCCTTACACAAGGCCAATATAGGAAGTTCAGCTACCTACCTCGGGCATTCATCACAGTGATGAGTTGGACAAAATTCTGTACAGTTACAAATCCAATTGATTCAGATGGCCAACTAACTGGACTGAAATGTTACTGGACTCCAAAAGCTATGAGTCACCTGTGTTGAATCAGGACAAAATAAAATACAGTAAAATATACTACAGTACATAATGTTCTCTATGTAGGTACATACATATTGTAAGGTACTTCCAGAGTATTAAAGAGGAGTTCAAAGATCATTATGAAAATAGAATCCTCTCTATTAGTAAGTATCATTTTATGTTTCTTAAACTACCAGAATACGCATAAACATGATAAATCAAACGCAGAGCGGTGTACCAAAAGATTAAACGCGAAAGTTACAAATCCAATTGATTCAGATGGCCAACTAACTGGACTGAAATGTTACTGGACTCCAAAAGCTATATGAGTCACCTGTGTTGAATCAGGACAAAATAAAATACAGTAAAATATACTACAGTACATAATGTACTCTATGTAGGTACACTGGTATTACTGGTATACATACATATTGTAAGGTACTTCCAGAGTATTAAAGAGGAGTTCAAAGATCATTATGAAAATAGACTCCTCTCTATGAGTATCATTTTATGTTTCTTAAACTACCAGAATACGCATAAACATGATAAATCAAACGCAGAGCGGTGTACCAAAAGATTAAACGCGAGAATATCTTGATTTGGAGCTAGAACTCGGCTGATGTTTATATTTGATGTCGAGCGAAATGTAAACAATAATATTCTAATTTGATATTTTCGTGTTCTTCTAAAACGGTCTCAGATCATCTCAAGATATTGTTGGCCCTATGATCACAAATTATCGCAATCACAAAATCTTCAAACCTACAAAAAGTACCTACGTTCAGTCATTCACATAATCATGCCTGGAAAAAAAGCCAATTTACTCCTAATGATCAAAACGTTCTCAGATCATCTCAAGATATTGTTGGCCCTATGATCACAAATTATCAATGTGATTTCTCAATATTTAGCCTTAAGATACCATGTGATTTCTCAATATTTAGCCTTAAGATCTCAGGTACCATAAGCTTTGTACAAAACAATACACAAATTATCGCAACCACAAAATCTTCAAACCTACAAAAAGTACCTACGTTCAGTCATTCACATAATCATGCCTGGAAAAAAAGCCAATTTACTCCTAATGATAGAAGGCGCCGTCCTTAAAAAGAAGATCGATACAGTGCAGAACAGGGATTATACGGGTTAAAATCTGGACAGCCAGGAAATTCCTGAAAAGGTCAAACAAAAGGAAATCAGGACAGTTTGAGGTATGGGAAAATCAGGACGGGGGTATGTATCTCAAAAATCTCTTCTTTAAAAAATTCTTCATTTTTACTTTCTTTTTTTCAAGGTATGCATCTCAAAAGAGTAGGTACCTACAGGTAGGTGTATAAAAAATGTGTAACTCAAATTTCCTTCAATATAAGTGCGGTGTATGCCATGATTCCACGAAAAAGGAAACGTAAACTTTATCCTCTTACCTTTTGAAACCTTTTACGACGAAAGATGCACTCAAGGTTTTCTAAAAGATCAAAATGAAAGTTCCATCCAGACGCGCGACCCACTTTGAACGCTGCATATCAGACAGGTAGTCAGGTACATGGAGTATGCTTTGTTCGATGTACAATTTACAAAGCAGTATTAGCAGATTAGCACCCACTCATACTGCTACGAATATTGTGGATCTAAAACAGTTCTATTTACCCCCACTCGCTTTCTTTTCTTGTGAGCAAAAAAAAAAAAAAACAACATCTTTCGTCTTGCAAAAAAAGATTTCCATTTCTCACCTGTTTAACTAGATTTGCACGTTTAGTTTTCCTCTCTCATGGTCTCATAAGCTTTCCTTAATTTTATTAAAAAATGAGAAAAAAGTTAGGGAGACGCTGTCCTTCGGGGAAAAGACACTGGAAAGAGTGGAATATTTTAAATCTCGTTTTCACTTATACCTCAGGAAATTTTCTCGCAGAGGGGTGAGGAAAGAAATTAATTCTCCGTAATGAACTTTATTATTGCTGTTAATTAAAACAGCACGGGGTAAAGAAGAGCTGAGAGCAATGAATAAAGCCTTTTTTGATAGACTTTCGCGTACGCTTCTGCCTCGCATACGGCCTACAGATAATTTGAAGTTTCGTTTCATTTAAAACCTTTTGTTCAAGCTTAACGAACCCGACCGTACGTTAAGGCACATATTGCTCTGACTTGGGTCTGGTCTTACTGTCTTTATTAAGGAGCGTCTACACTTTATGCTATGATCAGGTGGTGTCGATCGATCGAAATCAAATTAAAAGCAAGGTACAAGTTATTGTAAAGGTTTACATAAAAATTGGTGAAAAAGTAAGTACATAGTACAATTTAAAAAAACTTGAAACATTTAACCTGAAATAATTCCATTTCTGCACCGACTAAAATTCCCAAGTTTTCTTCTGAGCACAAACACATCGAATAAATGGTTCCATATGTGTAATTTGTGTGCACGTATTTTAAAACAAGGAGACCAGATTTCAGTCGCACCACTCTTTTCTGAACGCTCCAATTTAACGATATGCTGCAGCGATATTAAATTAGGAAATTTAGCTACAAAAGCTACAAAGGGGGAAAATACTGAGAAACATTACATTTAGTATCTAGTTAATGTCATACAATACCATGTTAAAGGTGTCGGTTATCGAAACCACAATCGGAGGAAATCCAATGAGCTAACTCACCGCTTTTTATAACCCATTTTCTCCGTCCGTACACTACAAGTGCTTGAGCTCTTAAGATAATATGCTATCAGGCGCTCGGAGCTACTCCTACACTGTCATTTATCCCAAGTGTCTAAAATATAGCTGCGGTTTGGAAAATTCTGTTCACATTCAAACACAATGATGCTTCAGGGGTGGAAAGCATCTTATGTTCACACGTTCTGGTGCTTATACTCCCAATCAATACCAGCGCCCCGTGTTGTCCCCTCTTTTTTTTGTATTCAACTCATAACTCGGGCAAAAAAAATTCCATATAATTTTATCAAATAAAAACAAATTTATTTCCTTTCTTCTCTCCCTCCTCTTGCCACTTTTTACTTTCCTTCTCCTATAGGAAGGAAAGTAATGTAATCGGGTCAAATTTTCGATGGTCAGTTTTTAGTGCCAAAACACGTTTTGAGGTCCCTAGAGCCTAAATACAAAGTTTCAGCCATTGGTCCGTGTGTGTGTCTGTCTGTATTCTGTAAACAAAATATCTCGAGAACGGTAAGAGCTAGAGACTTGAAATTTGGCATGCAGCTGTCAAATGTGACAAGGATGCGACACGAAACTTTTGATTAAGATCGGTACAACGCTTGGCGGCATTTCGGCCGCTTTTTGGCGGCTTTCGACCGTTTTTTGGCGGTTTTCAGATATATTGACTAAACGGTTAGAGATATTGTAAAAGTTACAATTAGATGAACACCTTAATAACCATCATTCAATAGGATAAGGAAAGTTGTGTGATGTTCACACCAGATTTTTTTTTTTTTTTCCTCTCGGAAGAAAATTAATTGACAAAAAAAGAGAAAGTACGACGTTTTGTGAATGTAACCTTAATATTGTAAGCCACGAGGGAATATCAGCGACGTGAATAAAAACTCAATTATTCAATATTGAAATTCCAAATTGAGAACTTTTTTTTTATTTTTATATAATATCTATGTGTATATTTTTATTGAGAATTTTTTTTCTCGAGAAATTAAACAAGGTACCAAAGTAGAGACGTAAGAAAGTAGAAAAATATCCTCTCGTTATGGAGTTTTGAAAATAGGAAATTGGTTCTAACTTGAAATTTTAAGTAGTCTTCATTGAAATTTTATGCGAGGAATTAATTTTTTCTCCTTTGAAGAGAGGAGCTGACCTTTTGACCTTTTCTGGTCAGTTAAAAAAAAAAATATACTGTAGGTAACAAGTAATACGAGTAACTCAGAGAACTTTTTTCAAATAGAAGAAAGTTACTTTTCAAGTCCATTCAAAATGAGACACTTTTCTGCTAAAGAGGCAGTATTATTAGCACCATTCAAACTGTTGGGCTAATGAGTCAGTCCTACTTCGTCAGTCTTATGACTGTACTTGTGTTCCATGTTTAGGTATTGAGCTTAGGTTGCTTTAGCTTGAAATTTCAAGAAGAGGACCAGAAGATTGTACATACGTGGGTGAGCCAATGTGAGCCATAGTTCAAATAAGTGAACGCTTCACGTCACAAGCTGATAGAAAACCGCCCATACGGATTTATTAATTAGGACTGGATTGGACCGAAATCTATTTTGGCGATTTGGTATACATCTGATATAGTCGAGACACCTGGAAGTAATTAATGCTCTTGTGGAATTTAAGGGGGGTTTTCGTGGAATTTGGACTCTCGATTTCAGTGGGTGAAAACCACCCACATTGTTTTACTTCTATACAAATAAATAGTATTATTGTAACAAGTTTATTTTCTTCATTCTTTAAGATACTAACAAATTCTTTAACATCCCTGTAAGTACTTGTGATCATAACTAAGACTAATTCGTAGGAAATACATAGTTGGTGTTATTAAAATCATTACTTATTAATTTCACAGGGATTCCTGGAATAGCTGCCTTAGCATTGTCAAAATCTATACACGTGCCATTTTGTACTTTGTTGGAATAGAAAAAGTTCTAAGACAAAAAGAAAAATTATTTTTTAAGCCCCGACCTTTTTTTACTTCTAACTAATAAGATTTCATAAAAAAAAGGAATCTCTGTTTATGTCGGGTACTTTTCTCTCTTCTTTGTAGAAAAAATCTGGTGTGAACATCACACGACTTTCCTTATCCTATTGAATGATGCTTATTTTTATGTTCTATAGTAAC
>NW_007377676.1:0-5913 GCF_000475195.1 Diaphorina citri
TATCTGTTTTGGCATACCCACATTATCTTTTACTACTTGGTGCAGAAAGGACTTCATTCAATTCAAGGTCCTAACTATCTTCATTTTACTTCTTTGAAAAGCTCCTTTTCTATCGTTTTCATTGTACCTATATCAGAATCGGCATCATTTATTATACCTGATTAAAATTGGCCCATATCATCGGTAAATTCAATTTGTCTACCCTTACAATACCTGCAGCGAGGGAGGAGGGATGGAATGAAATTTATTCAATACAAAATTTCTTTCCTATCTATCAATCTCAGCATAATGATGTCAAGCGAAAACGAAACAATCCTATTCATTTTACTTCTTTGAAAAGCTCCTTTTCTATCGTTTTCATTGTACCTATATCAGAATCGGCATCATTTGTTATACCTGATTAAAATTGGCCCATATCATCGGTAAATTCAATTTGTCTACCCTTACAATACCTGCAGCGAGGGAGGGGGGATGGAATGAAATTTATTCAATACAAAATTTCTTTCCTATCTATCAATCTCAGCATAATGATGTCAAGCGAAAACGAAACAATCCTTGATTTTATTTCTATCCTATTTCAATTTTCAGTAAATATATTTTACTTATAAATCTTCAGAGATTTGAAAACAACACACATTTATATTATTTTATACGATCCAAAATGTATTCATAATACCTACTTGGTTGGGGATTTATCATTTCTCTATATCTTGGAATGGATTTGAAGAAGAAGAAGAAGAAGAAGAAGAAGAAGAAGAAGAAGAAGAAGAAGAAGAAGAAGCACCCACGTGAATGTACAGAGTACTCGTATTCTTATGCATGTGCACGTTCGAAAGAAGTTCAAGTAGGAAGCTCGTATTTTCCTTTTTTCTTTCTATTACTACAGTATAGCGAGCTATACTAGTAATGAAAGTATTGCAATCGGTCCAAATTTTTAAAAGATAGTTTTGACAATAGATAATATGATGTTATTGTTGTAAAAAGTAGATATAATGAGCTACCAGTTCAACTGTAAACTAACGTCAGTGCAGTGCATGGCGGAATTCGCATCAGAAGGTTGGGGGTTCAAGTTCGAATCAAATCATGAAATGTAGCACAATTCATACTCAAAAGGTTTTAGAAAATAATGGGTAAGATTGAAATGTAAAATGCTGATTGGTACCACCGAAGAGCTCACACTGGTGCAATCTTTGGAAGTAATAAAACGGGAGTACAATAAAGGATAAGAAGAAGAAGAAGAAGAAGAAGAAGAAAAAAATACCATTTTCTTCTTTACTCATTCAAATTTCTCGAGCATATTGCTAATAGATATATTGTTTAATGGGGTGTCTTTAGAATGATGAGTACTCGTATACTTATGCATGTACACGTTCGAAAGAAGTTCAAGTAGGAAGCTCGTATTTTCCTTTTTTACTTTCTATTACTACAGTATAGCGAGCTATACTAGTAATGAAAGTATTGCAATCGGTCCAAATTTTTAAAAGATATTTTTGACAATAGATAATATGATGTTATTGTTTTAAAAAGTAGATATAATGAGCTACCAGTTCAACTGTAAACTAACGTCAGTGCAGTGCATGGCGGAATTCGCATCAGGAGGTTGGGGGTTCAAGTTCGAATCAAATCATGAAATGTAGCACAATTCATACTCAAAAGGTTTTAGAAAATAACGGGTAAGATTGAAATGTAAAATGCTAATTGGTACCACCGAAGAGCTCACACTGGTGCAATCTTTGGAAGTAATAAAACGGGAGTACAATAAAGGATAAGAAGAAGAAGAAGAAGAAGAAGAAGAAAAAAATACCATTTTCTTCTTTACTCATTCAAATTTCTCGAGCATATTGCTAATAGATATATTGTTTAATGGGGTGTCTTTAGAATGATAAGAGCTGAGAGAAGATGAACACTACTTTCATTTTATTGGTTCTGAAGAAGAAGGCAAACAAAGAGTATTGAAAAAATCTTTCTACAAGATTTCCATTTTTGACGAGTTAGGGAAGTGGGGCCTCTGAACAAAGTTTTACAAAAATAAAAATAAAATAGATGAATAATACATAGAACCTACTTGTGTTCAGGGATGGTACCTATTCTCTCTCTTTTTTCTTCTTCTTCTTAATTTTATTTATTTTTTTATTTGTGAATTCCAAGAACTGAGATGGAAAAAATCCATGTTTGCTGAGCTTATTATAATGTGAAAATTGTTACTAGTACCTAGGTACAACAAAAAAGGAGAGTGGAAATGTATAGAATTGAATAATAGAACAAAGAAGAAAGAGGGAAGCATTAAAATGAAAATTATTGCTATTCTCTCTTTTTTCTTCTTCTTCTTCTTCTTTTTATTTATTTGTGAATTCCAAGAACTGAGATGGAAAAAATCCATATTTGCTGAGCTTATTATAATGTAAAAAATGTTACTAGGTAGTAGGTACAACAAAAAAGGAGAGTGGAAATGTATAGAATTGAATAATAGAACAAAGAAGAAAGAGGGAAGCATTAAAATGAAAATTATTTCCGTAAAAAGTATAAACTTATTATTTTTTGAGAAATAAAAAATTGAACAACACCAGAACGTGTAAATATTGAAACTTTTCAATTACATTTATTGTAGAGTTCTGCTTTTGTTTGCGAAAGAGATTAAACTAAAAGTAATGTTTTTTATTGAAACAGAATCCAAGGGAAATAAAATTACTTTACTCTAGGTATGAACCATTTTATCACCCAGTGGAAATTAATTCAATAGCAGAAAAAAATACCCTTGGAACTTGACCATTGCATGTAGGAGGATTGACTTTAATCCGTTACTCATATTGGATTTCATCTGTGCTTTGTGGCTACACAAAACACGCAACATGCAGGTTACAGGTAGTAGGGGCACATCCACTGAAAATAAAAGTTCGTGGGCACAAGTAAACTTACAGTTGGAAAAACACTACTTTTGTATTTTCTTTCTTTCCTTCTTTTAAAGCAATTAGTCGAAACAGTTTTTAATGGTCCTAAAAGAGGATTTTATTTGGGACTTGGTGGAAAGTTTTCTCCAAAGTTATTTTTTTATACCTTCTCTAAACTTCCAATATAAATCTACTGTGATATACTGTGAAAACTCTAGCTGCCTTCCCAATCATTCTTCACCATCACTTTTATAAACGTCAAATATTTTCCTCTTTATCTTCGTAATATAAACCCCCAAAAAATACCACTTCGTGGCATAAAAAAGACCCCGCCAAGTCGTTCCTCCCAAAACAAATCAAGTGCCACAAAAAATAAACACACTACTTTTGTATTTTCTTTCTTTCCTTCTTTTAAAGCAATTAGTCGAAACAGTTTTTAATGGTCCAAAAAGAGGATTTTATTTGGGACTTGGTGGAAAGTTTTCTCCAAAGTTATTTTTTTATACCTTCTCTAAACTTCCAATATAAATCTACTGTGATATACTGTGAAAACTCTAGCTGCCTTCCCAATCATTCTTCACCATCACTTTTATAAACGTCAAATATTTTCTTCTTTATCTTCGTAATATAAATTTTCTGTAAAGAAATTCTCGTCAACTTATTTCGACTTTTTTCCTCGACTTTCTTGTAAAGTTGACGATACAATACAAGATTAGACTTTGAGCAAGTCTTTTGTGAAATTCTAGACAGATCTTTATAGAGTTTCTCATATTCTTTATTGTATAAGTTACCTACATAATAAATATGATAAGAAATTGCTTTCTTTTTTGTTATAATCCTTTTTTCTGTTTAAATCATTTTCCTTTGAAATTTCATTACATAGTTTCAAACGGATTACCTGTATACATTTTTGGAAGGGACAAACTCCTCCGATTTAATAAATATAAGTAATATGTAGATACCGAGGTATCTAAAAGTTATATAAATATCTAAACAATATACCTATATCATTGTGCATTTTAAAATAAAATTGCATTATGGTTGTAAAACTATTCAACCTTGGAGGTTAGCACAGAAGCAGTAATCATAATATATTATTACCATTCTCATTTCATTTGAAACTAAATTTGCAATTGTAAACAAGGGAGCGCGAAGCGCGACCGCATGCACAACCGTGCGAAGCCCCGGGAGCACGCAGTGCGACCGTATGCTCCATTTTTCTCCTTTTTTCTTTACGTTTATCAGCTTGTTTCTACTTTTTTGTGGTTTGATTCTGCAATCTGGAGAACCTTATGCGACTAGTTTTCACCTCAAATTTAAAATCACTCTTGAAACTTTATTGAAATATTTTTCTGAACAGCTGTGTGCAATATTTTTCTCTGCGTTTTTACGCAGAGAAAAATATTTAATTAAATCACATCGGGGAAAATGAAGTATTTTTCATAACTTTCAAAGAGAAGGGTGGAAACAGTTTTTAGCAGTTTTTTTTCATTATTATTTTAATTTCATTTATATTCCAACAAAGCTGATAAACGTATTTCTAAAGTTCTATTTTTTTTAAGTACCTACCCAAAGAAAAAGTTTAGAATTTAATAAAATGAATGAACATTATTGAATTGTTATATACAATTACGTTTGTTATTATTATTTTAATTCCATTTATATTCCAACAAAGCTGATAAACGTATTTCTAAAGTTCTATTTTTTTTTAAGTACCTACCCAAAGAAAAAGTTTAGAATTTAATAAAATGAATGAACATTATTGAATTGTTATATACAATTACGTTTGTAAGTTTTTTGTTACCTATTTGAAATGTACCTCCTCTCTAATTATTATACTTAAGTTTGACAAATGTTAATTTATATACTCATTAAGTTGTCATCACCAACCCAATTGTTTTTATTAAAACATAATTTACATTGGTTTTTATATCTATTCTGTACTATTAATCATTATATGTAATAATAAATTGATAGGTAAAACGAAGATATTTTGAGACGTAGAAAAAGCATTGTGAGAAAATGATCACCCTTGAATGAAACAGAAACATAACGAGTTTTTTTTTCCTCAAAGTTACACAAAATGTGTGTAGAATAAATTAATAAATAATTTTTATTTCTACTTTTCTAGAAGCATTGCATGGAGAGCACACACATATGAGATGTTTCATTTCATTTTTTATTATTATTTTCATTTTATCGAAGTACAAACGGTACAAGTGCATGATTTCGTGATATGATTGAAAAAAAAAAGACATTTTATTCAGTTAATGGTGGATTTCACCAACACAAACATTATGGTTGATCAGAATAATCGATCATTAGTGATTATGCGCCATTTTTTCAAAATTCTGTTTCACCATTCAAATTCTCCTCTTAATTAACGCAACGAGAGAAATCCTTTTGATTTCTGCAGTTGGTATTTCTGTAATATTATAAACGCCAATCGATGCCTCCTGGCAGCTACATACATTTTGTCGCCTATGGCATCATCTTTTCCCGATGCGGGCACAAGTGCACACAATTAGTTCTATTTATATTATTTATCTTAGACATTTAAATAAACGCATTATGTCTGGATGATGGATCTAGGACAGGACTACGTTATTATCCAACTCAAGCTTCTACTCTAACTTTAAACCAGAAAGGACATAAGTCCAGGTTCGCTGTTGCCTGATTTGCAATACCTTCACTTCCCACGTTTAGTCTGTCGTACTTGTCAGCGGCTGTAGGTCTATAATTGAGTCTCACCCACGAAATGGTAAATAGAGCATTTCCATTCGTAGCGCCGACATTTCTGCATTTCTTATTACCCTTACCCTTTAGTGGTTTTTCGCCTTTTATAAAATTAAAAATACGGCTCTATTTAAAAAGGTTCATGTTTTTTAAGTTTAGTTTCATGTGAACTAAAATTTTTCTTGGCCGGCGACATTTTTCATTAAAGTTGGGACTTAGTCTTTGGTAGTCAACCAATTACTAATGTCTTTATACTGTTGACGTCTTTGAGTTTTCCATACAAGTATGA
>NW_007377676.1:5928-12190 GCF_000475195.1 Diaphorina citri
TGCAATGAGAGACAACAGAAGCAACTCCCTCCGCCCGACTTCTTTTGCAGAAGCAGAACATCCTGTCATACCTGAAGACTGCAAAAGAAATCAAAGCCAAGTTCGGAGTTAAAATGAGATTCCAGTAAGTTTGTTCGTGAACCAAAGATTATCACGATTTTCCAAGTGAACATTGGTTTCTCTAGATCCTTCGAACTTGGGCGTAAACCCATGGCGCTTTTGAATACGACAGATAGGAGATGTGCAGCAGAGGAGAAATAGACTGAGGAGAGATAGAGGGTGGTTAGGGAGAGAGAAGTAGGTTAAGGGGGTGGGAATGTTGGAAGGAGGGTTGGTTAGGGGTGTAAACTCCTCGCTCAGTGGGTCGACTAGTAGAATGCGCCGGATTTTGAAGGTTGATTTGGATAGATTGTCTGGCCACCTACACCGTTGGCTGCATAATCTGGTAACACGTATACCAAACATTTTGTTATGAATATTAGTACAATCACTATAGTTAGTGTTATAGAATGTTGGAGAGAATAATAGAGTGTCATCACAATGAGGGGGTACATGTCACGAGATTAGAGTAGTAATATTATTATTATTAATAGTATTATTGGGAGAAGACAGGTAGTTTGATTCACGTCGGCTAGACTGTGCGTAAAGTAGAGAATCAGGGACAGTAAGTCTGGGAGTGAATGAAGTTGCCAGCGGTGACAAAACTGAGGAGGGAGGGGCTGTAATATGTAGTTGGTTAGATGAAACTCTTGGTGTGAAAGAGGGTGCCAGCGCTGACAAAACAGATGACCGAGGAAACTCGTGGAATAACTGGTCACATGAAGGGATAAATGGGTTTGCCAGTGGTGACAAAAGCGAGGAAAAAGGGAGCTCGTTATGTGGGGAGCAAGATCTAGCGTTAAGTTCAGAGTGAAACATATCATTAGATAAGAAAGAATAGATTGGAGTATGTATTGGGTGGAAATTGGTCAACATGTGGTCATATTTAGTCCTTGTTAGGAGGTTAGTCATGCAATGCGATAAAATGTCAAGAGCTAAACGATAGAAAGAAAATGTAGGTTTAGATATATAGGTAATATTTATAGTTTCAGAGTACGCGGAACCGATGCCCACAGGTACAATGCCCATGATATAAAGATTATGAAGTATGTTTACTATATCTATAAAGCTTAGGTTATTCAGTTTGACTAGGTAATGGAGGGGAAGGTATAGGTGCGATGGAAATTCATTGATACTACTAACCAAGTGATAGAGTGTTGCGTAATCATTCATAGTAAAAGTTGGGATAGTAGTGTAGATACTCAAATACCCTCAAATACCCTTAAATACCCTTAGATAAAATTACAAATAAAGACCAAGATGCTGTATGGGTGTATGGGAAGATATTTTATAGAGAAGATGACATACCTACCTAAGTATAATATCAAAAATCTTTAAATTAAAACAGCATTTCTGTACCCAATTTCCTACATAATATTGGAATTGAATTTATTTATTTATTTAGCATCGATGGCTATTATCTTACAACATTAAACATAGGTGTAACAAAGAATGTACAGTGAATGATAAAATACAATTAAATTGAATGAGAATATAGAAAAATCAACATTGGGGTTATTATAGTAAAAAAAGGACCCAATTTTACAAACATATTCGTATTCAGTATTCCTCCAGCTTCAACTGTCTAGATCTCATTTGTTTCTTGAGCTGCATCCTAAAAAGCTCCACACTCAACTCCTTGAGATCTTTAGGTAATTTATTGTAACTATAATTATAAATTTGTAGGCAATTGAGTTTGCACTTTTTTTTTATTAATACTGTCAACAAATAAATTATTTCTATTCCTTGTTAGATATTTATGCTTGTCCTTATTTTGAACTCTTCACGGGACTGCAGGCGGTGGGTTCACAGGGTTTCATAGCGGTCAGATGAGTGGTTTGGCCAGGTATGGAGTTTGAACAAGCAGGCAAACAGTTTGTACCACATACAATTGTATAGGTATATGTACAAATAAAATTGATTTGATTGAACTAATAAATTTGATAGGTATGGAGGGGTCAGTCCCAGTACCATTTTGTGTATAAAAGTAAGTACATTAAGCAGAATAGGTACCTATGGAGGGGTCAGTCCCAGTACCATTTTGTGTATAAAAGTAAGTACATTAAGCAGGATATTAAGTATCCCTGACATTGAGAATACCAAGACAATTCAACATATCTACAATATGTGTTCTGTAAGGGGCTCCTGTTACAATTCAAATGGCAGATTTCATCAACACAAACATTATAGACATTTTTGTTTTGCAGAATCTGAAGTTCATCGATTTGAGTCTTGTTAAATAGAAATATCCCACTTTCTAGTATACATATTCAAAATGTGGTGTAAAACTCATGGCTTTGTCCAGACTCACACCCAGGTATTTGCATGTTGATACCTATTCTAAAATTTCAGATCCCATTTTTACGGATAGATTCAGGGACAGAATTTGGTTTCTAGCACTTTTAATCAATCTCTCCTCTTTCTTTGTATCGGTACCACTGCACTGATGCTCATTTCTCTGGAAATCTTCAAGGAACTCAATGGCCTCAATACATATTCCAAGGGAAAGAAAAAGGGACCTAAATTTCCACACTTCTGTAGGTTTAAATGAAAACATCATCAGAATTGCCTCTCTATACTCTTTCAAGTCTATCAAAGGGATCACCCCTCTCACACAGAGTTTCCCCGTTATGGGTAGCTTCAGTTCAGATTCTGAAAAACTGAAGAAAAAAAATCCCAAAAAAAGTAAACAAACACAAAAAATCATCCGTTAGGACATCTTATGAGAGAATTTCCTATCATTAAATTAGTAGGGTGAATTGATGGGAGAAATGTCTTAACGGAGGTTGGTGAAATGCAATTTTCAACTTTAATTCCCCATCAGTGCTTAATGATTCAATTAAGGCTTGATTGAAGTTTGGTGAAATCGGCCATAAATCTTTGATGCGTTAAAAAAAAGGTGAAATTATTTCTATAAAAAAAATACAAATGTCATTATTTTCAATAACCCATTCCTCTGAAGGCTTGTGATTACAAGTTAGCTTAACCACAAGTAAATAAAGGATTTTGTGCAGTGATCAAAGATCTATAAAACTATGTAACTATACACAAAATTTCTTTTTTTCTCCTTCTTATTATGTGCTTGTATGATTTATTATTTTACTATTGTACCTACTAAAATACTAATTGTAACTTGTTCCGCAAATAATAGTAATAAAAATCAATTGTACCTTAAGTAAATAAAGGATTTTGTGCAATGATCAAAGATCTATAATACTATGTAACTATACACAAAATTTCTTTTTTTCTTATTATGTGCTTATATGATTTATTATTTTACTATTGTACCTACTAAAATACTAATTGTAACTTGTTCCGCAAATAATAGTAATAAAAATCAATTGTACCTTCTAATACTCAGCCGCCCATGTCCATTTTATAAATTGTAGGTGTAGGTACCTATTGATCATAAATATCACCAAAGGGTGGAGACGGTAAAAACCAAATATAATATTTACACATATCACAGCTGTATAAACATCACACGGAACGTGCTTAACCCATTTTGGCTGTCGAAATTTCAAAGGCTGTCAAGTGCTAGACAGTTTGTGTGCAGAAATGTTCATTCTCTTTAATGGTTTTACACTGTGCTCAGTATACTTTTATTTGAAATTTGTAATGAACTATTTTTCAGACATTTAAATCTTCTAGAGTTCTAGATGAAACGAGAATATATTCTAAAAGACAAAAATAGCAATAAATAATATAAAAATAAAATACAAAATAAAAACACAACAACTATAATAAAACACACCAGTCCAGTTTCTGTT
This sequence comes from Diaphorina citri, assembly GCF_000475195.1. Taxonomy (NCBI): domain Eukaryota; kingdom Metazoa; phylum Arthropoda; class Insecta; order Hemiptera; family Psyllidae; genus Diaphorina; species Diaphorina citri. Next base: position 9,798 of record NW_007377676.1, read on the forward strand.
CGGTCAGGTAGGCAAAAATTAAAAAGGTGGATTTTTTTCGAAATTTTTCCAAGTTTCAGGAATATTTTCTGGTAAATAATTAAAGGGTTTGGGTAAGAATGGGCAAAGTGCCTCGAAATTGTACTGTATTTATTATCATTATTATTTTTTTCAAGAGGAGCTGGAACTGGTAGGGGAAAAAAAGCTCTGATGCCAAAATGCATTGCGTAAAGAGTGGGCGATACAAATGAGGGTTTCAATGCTACAAGTAGCTTTTCAAAATAAATTCAGCACATATTCCAAGGGAAAGAAAAAGGGACCTAAATTTCCACACTTCTGTAGGTTTAAATGAAAACATTATCAGAATTGCCTCTCTATACTCTTTCAAGTCTATCAAAGGGATCACCCCTCTCACACAGAGTTTCCCCGTTATGGGTAGCTTCAGTTGTCATTATCAGAGAAATTAATTCAACCATAATTCAAATTGGAAGTCCGCAGGGCGAAAAGCATTGTTAATTAACGTGATTTTTTTATTCATAATTACCTAGGCTTCGTCATGTGACCTCTTTGTTCAAACAATAACAGAAATGGATTGACTTCGGGGTTTGAATAACCCCAAGGATTTTCTGATATACTCATACAACATAGGAATATCTGCTTACCTACGTAATGCCTGTAGCAGTGGTAACTTACTGGATAGCCTTAATTGCTGATTAGTCTCATTATAGTGGCCTAGACATAAATTTTTGCTTTCAAAATTAGTTTTGGACATAGACGGAGCCCAGATTATTGTTTTCCCAGGGGATTTTTAAGCACCTGTTAATCCTTCAAGGTTGGCGAAACTAATGAATTTTTGGCTTTTGGTGATAAAGTGCAGTCAGTGACAAATTAGGTGGCTACTTATAATTCAGTAGAGATCAGTGGCTCCATAGTTACCTACATCAGGAGTTTTCGCTTTCAAAATTAGTTTTGGACATGAACGGAGCCCAGATTATTGTTTTCCAAGGGGATTATTAAGCACCTCTTAATACTTCAAGGTTGGCGAAACTAATGAATTTTTGGCTTTTGGTGATAAAGTGCAGTCAGTGACAAATTAAGTGGCTACTTATAATTCAGTAGAGATCAGTGGCTCCATAGTTACATCAGGAGTTTTTTTTTTTTTTTTTCTTGGGGAGAGCGCGAATGTTCCGTCTGGCGTGATGGTTGATTCGATTGATCCGACCATTCAGTAAGTTGAAGTTAAATTGACCATTGGTCAATAAAGTCAGTTTTAATAATAATAATAATAATAACTCAATAATTAATAATAATAATATAATAAGTAATCAATAATGGATATAAAAATTAAGTTAAAAACAGAGTCGAGGTAGGAAATACTAAGATTAAAGGCAAAACAAAAAAGGTCGAGCCACTGACTCGGGGTACCCCTTGGCAGATATGAGCGGTACCGAAAGGGGACTTGACTGGGTGGTAGGTAGTGTTGTCATGACCGGTACTACTTCCGAATGATAGGGATCACCAACATGACCCGTCATCGACAGAGTAATCACCGCTTGAGCACAAACGGAAAGGTATTGCATGTCCACTACAAACATACTTAGGCCATAGGTAAAAGAAATCAATACGTTACACGGCTGTGTTTAAATATAACTTGATGGGAAGAAACCGACGGATAAGTTAAAATACCGGTTGACCAAGACGAAGAAAAAAAAGCTTTCATCCTTGACTTCTCTGAGAGTTGGCACTCTTGACGACCCAAGCTTAGGGACCGATGCCCACTTGTAAAGTCTGGTTTAAAAAGGCTACATGCCAAAACAGTAAAAGTCGTTTTATACTGTTTTTCGTAACAAGTCCACGCTCAATAGTATTATGATAAGTCGCACATGGTGTTTTCTTCGTCTCGAATGCAATGCGAATGGACCACAAGACATAGATTTTCTGTTACTAACCTACTTTTTTATGTCTCAACTATAACCGCATGCATCTAAAAACAATTGGGAAACCCTTAGGGAACCATAAAAAAATTTAGGGAAACATGAAGTATCGGGGGGGGGGGCGCAAGATAGGGAGTAGGAGCGATATGTCGAAGTGGTAAAAAATATGTGTAAAAGTACACTTGACACCTTAAGATCGTCCATCCACTCAAATTTTTAATTACATTTTTTTTCCAAGTTACAAGCTTACCTTTTTTCATTTATAAACTTGACCGAGGAAAAAAAAGACCGCTTTAACGAACTCGCATTTCTCTCCTTCTTTTTAGAATGGAGTCCATAGATATCCTTCGGTTCCTTTTGTAAGTCAAAGCTTAAAGAGAGACCACTTGAACCTTACTTTAAAAAGGTTCATAGAAAGTATGCTCTCAAAAGGGGCGTTCGAAACTAAACGAGCCATACCAAATTACCCATGATTTTAAC
>NW_007377676.1:12214-101035 GCF_000475195.1 Diaphorina citri
GACACAACCCCCGGACAAAAAAAAAAAAAAAAAAAAAAAAAAAAAAAAAAAAAAACGGAAAATCAGAATCATAAAGGATGGAGCTGAGACAAAAATTGAAATAATAATAATAATAATAATAATTTTGACATGAAATAACTTAGACTCTTCACTTGGGTTGGTAAGGTTTTTTTATTTGCAGATGGATTCGTATGGAACTTCACAAATTTACTGAGTCTTCCATCAAGAAAATAATTATAATCTTAAGTAGGTACCTAGAGGAGAGAGAGAGAGAGAGAGAGAAACAATCAATAAAATTTATTGACGGACCGCCCAAAGTTTGGGTTGCCTAAACGACACAGCCTACTTCTCAGACAACATTGTTACAGTTAAAATGAAGTTGAATGTCACTCAGTTATTTTTTACACCTACGAGATTATCGTACATACAAGTACCTACTACATTCTCACTATCTTGTGACAAGTAGTAAGGGTACTTGTTTCAAACACTTTCGTCATTTTACTAGACACGTAGGTAGCTTTTTCCCTCGTCTCTAAAAATCTAATAAGAATAAAACGGTTTCCACTAAAGCGGGTCCCAAACAGCTGAAAAGCCATTAATACAACGTTGCTACGGGTCATACGGGAAAAGGAAAAGAAACAAGCTGGGCCCGTCCCTCCGGGAATTTTTTAGCCCGTAGTTTATCCGATCGTGGTTAAAGAAAATCAGTACTTATGTACTTACCTAATTTGTTTAATATTCAGTTTATTATTATTATTGACTTGATTTTACTTTCATGTAATGATTTAAAATCAAAAATAGAGCCCGTTTTCCCTCTATTCCTTTAAGTCACCCATCCATTTATTGGCCTTGCTCGGCGTAGCTTAACATAGGTGACGCTATTTTTCTTTTTATTCTTCTTCCTCCTTCTTATTCTTTAGTTCTCTAAAATTAATGGTTTGGTGAGTCATAGAAAGACATAAAAAAATAAGTGTCTCGCGTCATAAAAAAAGCTCAAAGTTTTTGTCGTCGCGACCAATTTCGAGATCAGAGCTCATTTGTGTGAGAAAATGAGAAAAAAATCCCCCAAAAACTAGTTTGTTTTTGGCTTTATGGTTTTCTGGACAAAATTTGTCCAGAAAACCATTTTCGTGTTCCTGGTAAAAAGACCTTTAATTTGATATATAGGTCGACTAGGTTTGGATAAGTCCTTCTATGGGAAGAGACAGAGTGACAGACAGACAGACGACACCAAAGCGAATACAATAGCCCGTCCACCATACCTTTTTATTACTATCATCATAATAATAAAGGAAGGACGGGCTAAAAGGCAAGCACTTGTAAAAAGAATATTTCCCTTATCTTTGCTAATAATAAAAGTACTTCACATATTATATTCCCCAGTGGAGAAGCCTTTAAAGTGTCATTAGTTTTTTTTTTTTTTTTTTTTTTTTTTTTTTTTTTTTTTTTTAAAATTTTTTTTTTTTTTTTTTTTTTTTTAGAGTGTCATCACAATGAGGGGTACATGTCACGAGATTAGAGTAGTTAATATTATTATTATTAATAGTATTATTGGGAGAAGACAGGTAGTTTGATTCACGTCGGCTAGACTGTGCGTAAAGTAAAGAATCAGGGACAGTATCTACGTACGCAAATATCAACTCTGTATTTTTTCATCAAGTCATTGTCTTTAGATACAAACACAGGTAGGCGTAACGTAAGCTCTGCTTCTTTGTGGTACACGCTGAATAGTATTATGTAACTCGCACCTGAACAATGCTTTTTGTCTATTTTGCTGAAAATAGACAAAACCGTACATCGGAAAAATTTGGTCTGAAAATGTTCACCCTAGCCAGGATTCGAACCCAGCAGTTCTAGGTTGAGAGTCTCTTCAGTTCCTACTTTCGAAAAAAAAGTGCAAACCAATTGGCATAAAATGAACTAGGACAGCTCAAAAAGGTATTAATATAAATTTGTGTGGCACATTGCATAACTAAAAAAAGATACCAGGCATTCATACAAACTCACCTGTACGTTATGAAAGCAAACACGAGTCCCACTAATGAGACGCTACTGCCCAGTACAACCACTAGGGATAGTAAGCCTTCATCATGGCCAGTACTGTTGTGATGGTGGTGGTAGTTCAGGGGAAAGCCATGGCGAGTATAGAGGTTCTCCATGGCTCAGTCACCGAGCTGAAAAAAAAAACGGAAAATTAGAATCATAAAGGATGGAGCTGAGACAAAAATTGAATTAAAAATAATAGTAATAATAATAATAATAATAATAATAATAATAATAATAATAATAATAATAATAATTTTGACATGAAATAACTTATACTTACAGTTAAAATGAAGTTGAATGATTACCAGCCTAGTTAGCTTAGTTGGTAGTGCGTCTGCCTTGTAAGCGCTAGGCCGCGGGTTCGATTCCCGCCCGGGGCGAATTTTATCCTGATGGTATAATGTAGTTTTTGCTGAACTGGTTTTTGGGGGATTTTTTTCACATTTTTTCACACAAAATAAATGAGCTCTGATCTCGAAATTTGTCGCGACGACCTATGAACTTAAAGCGAGAAAGTTTTAGATAACACTTCAGTCGTTATTTTAAGACCGGTTTTAGCGTCACCTATGTTAAGCTACGCCGAGCAAGGCCAATAAATGGATGGGTGACTTGAACTTTATATTGGGAATAAAGGGAGAACGGGCTCTGGTCTTGATTTTAAATCATTACATGAAAGTAAAATCAAAAATTAAATCAAGAATGATAATAAACTGAATATTAAACAAATTAGGTAGGTACATAGGTACTGATCGAATAAACTACGGGCTAAATAATTCCCGGAGGGACGGGCCCAGCTTGTTATTTGACTTTCAAAGGTAAAATGTAAACCAGTTGCCTCTAATTCTTTAACAAGCTGGGTCCGTCCCTCCGGGAATTTTTTAGCCCGTAGTTTATTCGATCGTGATTAGAGAAAATCAGTACCTATGTACCTACCTAATTTGTTTAATATTCAGTTTATTATCATTCTTGATTTGATTTTTTGATTTTACTTTCATGTAATGATTTAAAATCAAGACTAGAGCCCGTTCTCCCTTTATTCCCAATATAAGGTTTAAGTCACCCATCCATTTATTGGCCTTGCTCGGCGTAGCTTAACATAGGTGACGCTAAAACCGGTCTTAAATGATCGACTGAAGTGTTAACTAAAACTTTCTCGCTTTGAGTTCATATGTCGTCGCGACCAATTTCGAGATCAGAGCTCATTTGTGTGAGAAAATGAGAAAAAAATCCCCCAAAAACTAGTTTGTTTTTGGCTTTATGGTTTTCTGGACAAAATTTGTCCAGAAAACCATTTTCGTGTTCCTGGTAAAAAGACCTTTAATTTGATATATAGGTCGACTAGGTTTGGATAAGTCCTTCTATGGGGAGAGACAGAGTGACAGACAGACAGACGACACCAAAGCGAATACAATAGCCCGTCCACCATACCTTTTTATTACTATCATCATAATAATAAAGGAAGGACGGGCTAAAAGGCAAGCACTTGTAAAAAGAATATTTCCCTTATCTTTGCTAATAATAAAAGTACTTCACATATTATATTCCCCAGTGGAGAAGCCTATAAAGTTTCATTAGTTTTTTTTTTTGAGAACCATTTCTATTTTTCTGGGAGGAAGGGGAGATAGAGAGTCAAAAGAGAATAGAAGGAAAAATAATGTCTATAATGGAAGTAGGTAACTAATGCCGTCAGTTGGTGTAATTTTTCACTTCTTTATCAAGGAAGGTACAAATACAAATTTTGGGAGCACCCTTTTGTACCTACTTTTTTCCTTGCTTCCTATTTTTTCTTAGAAAAAAAGAAAGGAAAAAAACTCATAGGTACCTACAAATTAGACTCATTAAAACTTTTCATAATCCAGCGTCTGTTGCTGTATCTCCTTTTGTTCATTATCCTCTACCAACCTTCCATGTTTAATGAAAGCTGTACCTACCTACTTTTCCAGGAAGAGAACAAGAAAAATACATTGTTACAGAAAACCTTCCTGCCGTATAGAATGAGTAATAAAAAAATATGTAAGACTTGTAAGAAAATTAAAATTTGCATTAAAAAAAAGGCTATTATGTTTGAGTAAATATGGGTTTCCTATTTCCTCCTCTTCGCGACGTAACTTTAAACCACTACATTTCGCTTTGGAAAATTTCAATGCTAGGTTTCCAGTAGACGATAAAAAAAGAAAATGAGGAAAATTACAAAGAGCAATTTAAAATTTATTTTGAATTGATTCTGCGATTACGACTTCAACAGTCGTAAAAGCAATAAAATTGTATCTAATTGAGAAGAAAATTTCCTCTTTTACCATCAGTGACGAACATCGTGCGTAAAATTTCGTTCCATTAAAACCTATTTAGGATTGTAGCAAAATATTGTACATTTTTTTCATGAACCAATACAAAGTATTTTTTTATTATTATTATTATTTTGTTAGGAATTAATCCTATGCAATCTAAAATAAACAAATTTATTAATAATGATACTCTATGTTCTCATTTTCCACTTGTTTTTTTACTCGTATTTATTATTCTAGAAATACGAACAGGTATGTGGTATGTGGAAATCATATCATGATATTTTCATCATACTCATACACCCATACCAATTATTATGAAAATCAATTTCCATGTGCTGTATGGTGGGCGTTAGTTTCATGGTCAGAGTATGGTGGTCAAAACTGTAAAAATAAAATGAAATTTTAAATAAAAAAATGTGGTCTGTGAAGTCATAGTTTGATGTTTTTTCCACTTGTTTTTTTACTCGTATTTATTATTCTAGAAATACGAACAGCTATGTGGTATGTGGAAATCATATCATGATATTTTCATCATACTCATACACCCATACCAATTATTATGAAAATCAATTTCCATGTGCTGTATGGTGGGCGTTAGTTTCATGGTCAGAGTATGGTGGTCAAAACTGTAAAAATAAAATGAAATTTTAAATAAAAAAATGTGGTCTGTGAAGTCATCATAGTTTGATGTAAACCTTGAATTTCCGGAGGGGGTTTCTTCAGCGTTTTCGAAATTTATTAATTAATTAAATTTATTTATTCATGAGTTTGATGTAAACCTTGAATTTCCGGAGGGGGTTTCTTCAGCGTTTTCGAAATTTATTAATTAATTAAATTTATTTATTCATGCAATACAAACTTTGCAAGTTACATTTACTTCCTTTGAGTTTCTCTCAAGTAGGCAGTGGATTTTTTTAATTAGCTCCGTTTAGGGATCAGATTTATGGAATTGCTCTAGAACGTTGCCATTGAGGTGTAGACATTAAAACGAAAGCTTTTAGGTATGACTAGTGGTTAACCCGTCCTTTGTACGGGACCACCACACACCCCCCACCACACACACACACACACACCCACCACACACCATCCACACACACACACACACACACCCACCACACACACACACATCACACACCCATATCACACACTCACCCATCACACACACACTCATCACACACACCCACACCCACCACACACACACACGGTCGCACTACGCGCTCCCTGACACGTCCCACGTTGCAGCATTATAGGCATAACTTTGAACTGCCGCCATTTTGAATCAGGATGGAATGTGACGATTTTAAGTAGCCTCTGTCACCCGGAGTACTTTTCTTAACAACCACAAAAAATTTCATCAAAATCGGTCCAGCCGTTTTTGCGTGAAAAGAGGACAACCAAGGGTCTATTTAGCGTAACAGACAGACATACATACATACAGACAGACAGAAATTTTTCTAATGTGATTTTTGGAATCGGGGATGCATAAGGAGTAAGAATAACTAAAAGTTTCACGATTCTAAGCAATGTACAGACAAATCTACAATAAATTTTATATATAGATTTTTTTTCTTTTTAGAATTAGTGAGGTTTTGGTGATGTTAGAATTAGGCTTGCCAAATATCCAAAATGTCGATTCGGGACGCGAATCCGCGAACATAATCGCGAAACCCGCGAACATAATCGCCATATCCGCGAACATAATCGCGAAATCCGCGAACATAATCGCGAAATCCGCGAACATAATCGCGAAATTCCGCGCGAATCATAATCGCGAAATCCGCGAACATAATCGCGGAAATCCGCGAACACATGAATCCGCGAACATAATCGCGAAATCCGCGAACATAATCGCCGAAATCCGCGAACATAATCGCGAAATCCGCGAACATAATCGCCAAATCCGCGAAACATAATCGCCAAATCCCGCGAACATAATCGCCAAATCCGCGAACATAATCGCCAAATCCGCGAACATAATCGCGAAATCCGCGAACATAATCGCCAAATCCGCGCGAACAATAATCGCCAAATCCGCGAAGCATTAATCGCCAAATCCGCGAACATAATCGCCAAATCCGCGAACATAATCGCCAAATCCGCGAACATAATCGCCAAATTCGGCGAACATGAATCGCCAAATCCGCGAACATAATCGCCAAATCCGCGAAACATAATCGCGAAATCCCGCGGAACATAATCGGCGGAAATCCGCGCAACATAATCGCGAAAAATCCGCGCGACATAATCGCCAAATCCGCGAACATATTCGCCAAATCCGCGAACCATAATCGCCAAATTCCGCGAACATAATCGCCAAATCCCCGAGACATATATCGCCAAATCCGCGAACATAATCGCGAAACCGCGCGAACATAATCGCCAAATCCGCGAACATTAATCGCAAATCCGCGAACATAATCGCCAAATCCGCGAACATAATCGGCGAATCACATAGGTACGATAGGTAATAGGTAACATACCTATTATTAAATCGCCAAATCCGCGACCATAATCGCGAAATCCGCGAACATAATCGCGAAATCCGCGAATCCAAGGGACCAGCTCATTTTTTCGTTTAAGGCTGTTTAATACAACATTTTCTCGTTTATAAAGGTTTAGCAAAGAAGTGGAAGAGCAAACTGATGAAAGCATGACAAATTTAAACAAGACAAGTTAAGAACAAATTCTGATTTATAGAGGTAGGTACCTAATTTTAAAGTTAAAAAACGCGTCCCGAATTTTTTCTGGGACAGAAACGGAAATTCGGGACAAAACGCCCCAAAATGAAAAACTGAACGGGACGCCGGGACACCCCCTGAAATTCGGGACTGTCCCGGCCAATTCGGGACGTTTGGCAAGCCTAGTTAGAATCACCTTGTTTTCCTCTACAACCCTGTCATTATAGACTATGGCTTTAACTAAAAGAAAAGGTATGACCAATGTTCTCATAGCTGCTGGGGCATGTTTCTAGGTTCTAAATGATAAAATATTGCTTTATTGCTATCTGTTGTCAACAATATAAATTATTTGATCCATACCACTGTTAGCACGGTAGCAAGTAATAATAAATAAAAAATAAAATAAATAAAATGACTAATCAATAAATTATTTACGAGCGAGATCCATACCACTGTTAGCACGGTAGCAAGTAATAATAAATAAAAAATAAAATAAATAAAATGACTAATCAATAAATTATTTACGAGCCATGCTTCTGTTACAAACTTGAACTATTCTGATCATTTTTCATGCTGGAATGATGGGGTTTTATTACACTGCCATCAATTAGAACAGTTTTAATGATCTTCGATTTTTTTTCATACTTTTTTTAGGACGCCGTGCATTTGCTGTGCTAATAAAAAAAGACGTTCCTTTTCCGATAAGATACAAACTTTAATTAAGCTAAGAGTTTGTCTGATGGCTTGTGAGATAGGAATGACGTCACTACAAGACAATGGGAATGGGATGGGTAAAAAATTCAAGTCCTAGTCTAATCAAACTTTGGCGTTATCTCTCCATGACATTGGTGTCTAGAAAGAATATGATTGAATTTAATTTGGTAATCTATTTATATTTTGCAACCTTTCCCATTTTCAAGGTTTTCTTGTTCTTTGTTACGAATGCCTCTCTGAATTCTTACCCTTATCTTACGTATAGATAGGTACCTATAGCTTGCTAGAAATAAATAAAGCCCTCTCAAACATTCAACATTTCCCTAAGGCGTTATTTTTTATTCATTTCTTGTTATGACGATTTTGCCTCGTGCTTCTTTTCTAAATATTAATTGATACCTATGTATACTTTCTTTTGTAATTTCCTTTTATGTACCTTCTTCATATTATACGTTGGTGCAAATTGGTGCATAATAGGATTGCAGCTCTTCTTGTAGGGAAATGTTAGGTAAGTATTATATTGCATTTGCAGCATTGTAGGTAATAATAATTATCATGTACTGTAGGTAATTATTATCTATATATAGAAAGTTTCTAACACATTTTGTAATGAATTACAGACAAAACCATTTATAATGTTTCAAATTCAGTGTGTCTATTGTTCTCGCCACGTGACCAGTATTAGGTGGAAAGCAGCCTGTTGTAAAATTTACAAGTCTACGGGTGTCCCCGGGGCTGTGTGAGAAAAGAGTCCCCTGAAGAGAGCTGTCGGAGACAGAACGAGCCATTTACCCATTTTTCGATGAAAATATCATTGAAAATTTTGAGCCCAAATTTTCTCCAGACTTCCATTTTTTTTTTTCTATAAAACTTCCAACGGCATTGGTTCCATTGTATCGGTTCCTTGGTTCCAAACCATGGTTCAAAACGTTGGAACCCAAAAATAGGTATTGGCTCCAAATTATTGGAACAAATATTTTTATTTTAAGATAGGATAGGAGGATTTCAAGATAGGATAAGCTAAGGTGGGAAGATAGACCCAGATTATAAGTATTTAGAGCTGAAATCCATCTCACGGGACCTCGCTAAGAATCCCCTCTTGAAGTTGCACCACTGGATTACATTGATAACAGAATGATAACTAAACACGTGTGGGTAATGTCTACGGGTATCCCCGGGGCTGTGTGAGAAAAGAGTCCCCTGAAGAGAGTTGTCGGAGACAGAACGAGCCATTTACCCATTTTTTGATGAAAATATCATTGAAATTTTTGAGCCCAAATTTTCTCCAGACTTCCAATTTTTTCTGTAAAACTTCCAACGGCATTGGTTTCATTGTATCGGTTCCTTGGTTCCAAACCATGGTTCAAAACCTTGGAACCAAAAAATAGGTATTGGTTGCAAATTATTGGAACAAATATTTTTATTTTAAGATAGGATAGGAGGATTTCAAGATAGGATAAGCTAAGATAGGATAGGAGGATTTCAAGATAGGATAAGCTAAGGTAGGAAGATAGACCCAGATTATAAGTATTTAGAGCTGAAATCCAACTCACGGGACCTCGCTAAGAATCCCCTCTTGAAGTTGCACCACTGGATTACATTGATAACAGAATGATAACTAAACACGTGTGGGTAATTCTGAATTCTTACCCTTATCTTACGTAGAGATAGGTACCTATAGCTTGCTAGAAATAAATAAAGCCCTCTCAAACATTCAGCATTTCCTTAAGGCGTTATTTTTTATTCATTTCTTGTTATGACGATTTTGCCTCGTGCTTCTTTTCTAAATATTAATTGATACCTATGTATACTTTCTTTTGTAATTTCCTTTTATGTACCTTCTTCATATTATACGTTGGTGCATAATAGGATTGCAGCTCTTCTTGTAGGGAAATGTTAGGTAAGTATTATAATGCATTTGCAGCATTGTAGGTAATAATAATTATCATGTACTGTAGGTAATTATTATCTATAGAAAGTTTCTAACACATTTTGTAATGAATTACAGACAAATCCATTTATAATGTTTCAAATTCAGTGTGTCTATTGTTCTCGCCACGTGACCAGTATTAGGTGGAAAGCAGCCTGTTGTAAAATTTACAACCCCCTTTTCCTCTTTTGTTAGGTCTGCTAATTTTTTGGTGAAAACACAAGCATATTTGGAGATCAATTAATAATGATTAACAATTTTAATTGTGTGACGTCACGGTTTATAGCTTCGTATAACGTAAAATATCCTAGAGCAAAACAGAAATGGAAATACGGTACATGATAATGCTATTAACTTTCTAGCTAAATTTAAATTATGAATGACATGTGACCCATATCCCATATCCTGTCAGACAGCAGTAATTCTACTCATCAAGCAGCATCGTTTACCTTATTTAGTATTCAGAAGAAAAACCCGTCTCCAATAATTGACATACAAAAAAGGTTTTCAAAAAAAATATGACAGAAATATTTTCGCGAAAAATAACTTTGATAGGTATCTAAAAGCTTGATTAAAATTGACATACAAAAAAGGTTTTCAAAAAAAATATGACAGAAATATTTTCGCGAAAAATAACTTTGATAGGTATCTAAAAGCTTGATTTCATACGTGCTTCATTTACATTGCGTGGGTATCAGTCTTATACTCGTATGTAGGAAATTGGAAATATCGGTATCTGTATACAAAGTAGGGAAGAGTATTGAGTATACAACATAACATTTGTTATTGAATAATGTTTCCTGAATGTTAAAAATTTGCTCTCATACCAATATTTTGTGGCCTCAAAATAATACGAGCTCATTTTAACTAGGTATACCTACACTAAGTTCAAAAATTTCTAGTTCCGTAAAATATTTAAAATTAAGGTCAAAATTTTGCGCGAATTCGCCTTGAAGACGGAATTTGACAGAAATTTAGCTTGGAATTTACGAGGAATTTTAATTCTTCACAAGATGAAGTGGCTTTTCCGGTATGTAGGTACGAGTACCTTCCTAGCATATAATTCGAACTTTCTCAAAACAGCGGTTTGTCATTTCACATCTAGTTTACATTAGGTACTCCATATTTGCCATATTCATTTTGAACTCCTACGAGGACAGCCCTCAAGTGTAAATTATACTTCCAAACAATATTCGAACTTTCTCAAAACAGCGGTTTGTCATTTCACATCTATAGTTTACATTAGGTACTCCATATTTGCCATATTCATTTTGAACTCCTACGAGGACAGCCCTCAAGTGTAAATTATACTTCCAAACAAAACCACATGTCATCTTTCACAGCCAGCAGTTGTTTTCCTATTGAATTATTGAAAGTCTGCGTAGCGTTATTATTTTGGTTGGAATAGCTACATATTTCGACTGTATTAATCAAACTGAATACGAATAGATAACATTTTTTGTTTGGTATAAAACTGCATCATTATTTGTTCAACCATATGCATGTTTTCTGATATTTGCGTATTAAAATACCTATTGTCCTATTTATATTTAAACATTAAAGCAATTTATCACGCCATAGGTATAATTAGGTATTCCAAAAACAACTAATGAAAATCTAATGGGGTTTCCTTGAAAACCTAATTATTAGATATTATTAAATAAATTTTATATTACTCTATACAAAAAGTTCCAAAATGTGAATGAAAAATAAAAAGTGATGACTTATTGAAATGTTAATTCAGCAAATTTTGCTATTCAAGCTCTTGCAGTAGGTACTTGCTTCAATGCTTGACACCGGATTCTGATTAGTTTTGTAGCGCACAAAGTTTATCCAACAGGAAGGATATTATGGTGAAAAATTAATTAATAAAATTCGTACAGCACGACGTAATACGTAGGAATATATATACTAGACATTTATGTATAATCTAAATCGCGAGTTATTTGTGGTGAAGCTGAAGACCCTCTTCACTACTTTTGTGGCTATCAACTATCAAAACATTTTTAAAGTCCTCTTTTGAAATTCTTTCTCATATCATGGTCAATTCGTGACTTCTGTACGAGTATGAGTTTTTGTTTCTATTTAATTTTATTTAAAACCAGAACTATATTTCTTGTTTTTTTTCGCAGCCTATTTCTCTGAAGCTGCACTTCTTAAGAACAAGAAATTATTAAACAAGGTTTCATTTTTAATTTCTAGGAAAAAAAAGCTATTCCCTCATGGCGACTCGACCCCGAACCTCTTTCTGTTGCGCATAAAAACTGACATCCGCTCATAACGGAAAAATGTAAATATAGGAGGGAACTGTTTTTATGCTTTCTCATAGAGGTTTTATATTATTTATATTTTTTTTGTATCTGCTTCGAAACATATCCCCCAGAGACTTTGAATTTGAAATTTATGATATACCTACCGATAACTCCGTCAGTACCTAGTGTACGCTTTGGTGAAAGTTCTACTCAGCGGAAGTGCAGAGAGTATCACAGATCACAGGGGACAGGAATGTGAACTTTCATGGAAAATGAGCTTACTATTAAGTAAGCTTAGCTGGGTGAAGTTTTCACCAATCATGGAATTCAGGGTTTATTTTTGCTGATTTCGCCAGCAAAATAGTTTTCCCCTGTATAATTTTATTACTCCCCCTCTTTCCTGGTCACCTAGGGTTTCTCAGGAGTATTTGCAAATACTGCAAGCTTGAAAATGACTCCGCAGGAATAGATAGTACACGTGGGAAGGAAAAGTAAACTAAAATGAAAATGGTCTGACGTGATCGTCGGGTTGATAAAGTTCTCAGAAACTATCTTCACTTTTGCAAATTCTGTTTATTTTCCTCCAGAACAAGAGGATAGAACTTCGAACTAAGAAACACAGAGGGGATTGTGTAGCCTTGAAGGAAAGCACGATTTTTTTATATAGGTACTCAGCATAACTTTTTGACAGTCGAATTTCCAAGAATGTGATTTTTTTCTTAAAAAGTTTGTACATGTATATTAGAATACTATCTTTGTCATATTTAATCAAAGCAAAAATGCAGAAATGGAAGTGGGCGGGACATGTGATGAGAATGCAAGGAGAAAGATGGGCACGGACTCTCACAGAATGGACTCCGAATTTCCAAGAATGTGATTTTTTTTTTCTTAAAAAGTATGTACATGTATTAGAATACTATCTTTCTCATATTTAATCAATGCTACATAGACAAACACTCCTTTCTTGTGTTTGGCAGTCGTCTTTTCATGATGATTTTTATCCCCTCCACAGTTTTCCTACCTACTGTGCAAGTTCTACCTAGGTATAGGTATATATTATCATATCAAATAGGTTGTTCAAAAGTTCTTCCCATCACATCAACCAACCAGCAGGATATTTTTCGAAACTTTCCTTTCAAATCCGGATATAGTGGATAGAAGATCATCAATTTCATCACAAATTCACAAATGGTTAGGAAAAAAAAATCTTTGTCAACTATTTTCTTCAGTCTGCTAGTAAGATGACAAAAGCAGTGGACATCCCAGACATGTCAGACAAATCGCAGACACGAGGTAGCTATTAAATAAATAAATAAAAGCAGGGCAGACAGAGCCTCATTAATACTAATACAGAGGTACGCTCATTACTATGACCTAAAAGTCAGAACGTTTAAGCAGGGCAGACAGAGCCTCATTAATACTAATACAGAGGTACGCTCATTACTATGACCTAAAAGTCAGAACGTTTATTTCAACATAATAACCTCACTAATGTTATTAACAAGAAAAATAAATAGAAAAGGTGGGTAAAAAAACAACGAAATTCCATTTCTTGTACCTCGTGCAGTGAACAAAAAAGGTAATAATAAAGCTTCTTCCAGGAGCGAAAAAAAAAAAAAAAAAAAAACATTCTAGTTAAATTAAACCTCATTTGAATAACGAAGATTTTTTCCGGGGAAATTTTGAGCTTGGGGTTTTCTTTTAAGCCAAGGAGCTAAAAAAATATTGTAATTTAGATCTAATTAAATGCGAACTTTTTATAAAAAAAAATATTATCACTCTTGGAAAGGTGTAAAAAGTCGTTACCTACGTAGAACATTACCCCTTTCTCTATTCAGAAAATTTAATATGATAGCTTAATGTTGTGGTAAAGCATTACATTCATACTACCTATTCCTGAACACCTTTTTTTCACCGGAAAAATTTCATTTTTCCTAATCTATGTTTCTTGTTTCCACTTCCTGTTGCACTAAAAAAGAAAAACTTTTGTTTCTATGTAAATTTCCAATGTATTCGTAAAAGCATTTTGCAGTGCTATGGATTTTTAGGGTACCCAAGAGATCCTCTTTTTTTTCTTCTTTGCAACCGCAGTGTGAGTATAAGAGTGAAAAAGATGAAGACGAGAGCGACAGAAAATGGAAGGAAGAGAGATAGAATTTAATCAAATCAAGTAATGTATGGCTTCGTGATGAACAAAATAATTACTTTTCATTCTAGACATCTTCAAGTCTTCTTTGCAACCGCAGTGTGAGTATAAGAGTGAAAAAGATGAAGACGAGAGCGACAGAAAATGGGAGGAAGAGAGATAGAATTTAATCAAATCAAGTAATGTATGGCTTCGTGATGAACAAAATAATTACTTTTCATTCTAGACATCTTCAAGCACAATCTATCTAGATTTCTTTTCACTTCTGACACATTCAGGCCTGATATTACTTTTCGTTCCAGACATATTCTATTATTTTTCATATTAAAAATGAGTAATAATTTATCTCTAACTAGTTAAAGCTGTCTTTCTTTTAGGCTCTAAAGGCAGGATTCTCTTCCACTCAACCAGGGCTCTTCCTTATTATTATTATTTTTCCTTCGGAAAATTTGAATATACCTTGTTTATCCTGCCAGAATGAGACTGAAAAGTCTCTTTACTTCCGCAGTCTAAACAACGTTTTCTTTTTCATAGGTAGAGTTTAAATGAGTAAATAAAACCTTGTTTAAATTATATCAAAAGAGTAAATCTAATATTCCATAGCAAACCATCAAACCAAGGACAAAAGCCAAGTCTGAATGTAGTAAATAAAAAAGTCCAAGTTCCAGACACCATGACGAATCAATGGGGTGTTAATTAGAACGTCATTTCCGCAGAAATGTCTGTCATCATCGCCAGTCCAATATCGCAGTGGTTTTCTCCCAACAGCCCCCTCACATAATGAATTGCATGATTTGTATAATTTATCAACAAGAACAACATTCATTGTCAAGTATGATTAACTGTCCACAGCAAAATAAAGGTAGTTCATATCGTATATCGTTCGTATTGGCGGCTCTTGACATAGCAAATTCCTGAACGAATAATTTTCGTTCTCGGAACAGCTGGCTTTCTCTCCTCAATTTGTGTCCCTTTCATTATGATTTCGTTTCTACGCATATAGAGAGAACAGAGTTGATTTACAAAAAGAGAAAAAATATTATTTCTGTCGTTGCTTTGTTTTTTTCTTTTTATGTTATATTAATTGTACATGGCTTTATTTGAACAAACTTTTTTTGTGTCCGTAATTGGGCCTTCCGGTGAACTGAAATTCAGGAAAAAAAGGTCAAAACATTTCAACAAGGTTTATTAACAGTATTTGAAATATTCCGGATGCCCGTTTGTCGAGTTTTTCCCCTCATAAATCCTGTTCAGCTGTTGGGGAAAACAGTTCCTCCCGATGGAAAAGCCACACTTGTGTCATTTTCCACAATCACAAATAATAATATGTAAATATAGAAGGAAAACAGTTTCTGTTTGTTTTTCTGTACATTTTAACCCTTTTTCATTTCGTGTAACCGAGATAGAACAAACCAAGCTTTACCGAAGCTAGTAAAAGTTGAAAATTCAATTTTCCTTTTACGAACCAAAAACCAAGTTAGCCCTGACTAGGACCAGAGTTTTTTCAGTTCTCTTTTGATAGGTACCCTTTTATTTGATATTTTGATAGGGATTCAATCTCTTACTAATGACTACATTGCGGTCAGTAGGCAATCCAGCTACGGGCCGGGCCGTTTGTAAACACCACTGGCGTCAGTAACATTCCAGTCTAGTTGGACAAAATGAACTACTGTACTGCTAAAAATCCAACTGAAACTGACCAACTATCTGGAATGGAATGTTAATGGAGGCTCAAAGTTTTTACACTAGGGCAGTAGCTCGACTGTCATAATCTATGCGAAGTAGGATGTAAGGTTTAAAGGTTAAAGGCCTGACTGCCATTACTATGAGAGAAAAATTTTAGGATTGCCAAAGGGTTAAACAAATGAAGTCTTCGGTTGAAATATTTCCGCACTGCCTTTTTGCTTGAACCTTTGTCACAATATTGTTTACAATATACTCAAGGTGTGTTGTATTTGAAACGCTTTCAGAGGATACTGTCACCACCAGCTCCCTCCAAAGGCTTTCCCCTTCTCTCTCTCCTTCCCTCCCCTTTCTTCCTTCAACAACCCTTCGAATCTCAAAAAAAAGGAAAGAGGAAAGAGGAGAAAAGTGGAGAGGAAAAAGTACCTTACGTAAATACGAGCATAGATAATACATTAGGTGTTTTTTTACGAGATAGAGGGGGTGTTGATCAAGAGGGGATTAGTAAGAGAGAAAGATTGAGTGAATGTGGGTGAGATAGAGACAGCGATATGGGGGAGAGAGTAGGATGATGAAAGAAGAGGAAAAAAGAAGAAGAGAAAGAAATACAAAGTACATTGAGAGAAAATTGAAAATGCGCAATGTGTATGCACGAAAGTTTGACAGTCAAATTCAGAGTTTAAGGCTTTCCCCTTCTCTCTCTCTCCCTCTCCTTTCTTTCTTTAACAACCCTTCGAATCTCAAAAAAAAAAAAGGAAAGAGGAGAGGAAAAAGTACCTTACGCAAATACGAGCATAGATGTTTTTTTACGAGATAGAGGGGGTGTTGATCAAGAGGGGATTAGTAAGAGAGAAAGATTGAGTGAATGTGGGTGAGATAGAGACAGCGACATGGGGGAGAGTAGGATGATGAAAGAAGAGGAAAAAAGAGGAAGAGAAAGAAATACAAAGTACATTGAGAGAAAATTGAAAATGCGCAATGTGTATGCACGAAAGTTTGACAGTCAAATTCAGAGTTTGAAGAAGAAGAAACGGTGAATTAATTTGGCACATCCACTAATTTCAGCGGAGATGCCTCCGGTCCCAAATAAAGAACAACAACGAATATAAAATTAAAAAATAATAATTATTGCTGTGTCTAATACATAGTAAAAAAAGAATATGATAAAGAACAAGAGAAAGGGGGGAAAAAGAAGAAGAAGAGGAGGAAGATCGGACTTGCTGTGTCTAATACATAGTAAAAAAAGAATATGATAAAGAACAAGAGAAAGGGGGGAAAAAGAAGAAGAAGAGGAGGAAGATCGGAACGGTGATGTAATTTGGCACATCCACTAATTTCAGCGGAGATGCCTCCGGTCCCAAATAAAGAACAACAACGAATATAAAATTAAAAAAATAATATGTACATTGTTTTCTTCCTGTTCAACGATATTGTCATCAAACTTTCAAGTTATTAGTTTGTTCAACACAGTTTTAACTTTCTACGATTTTCTTGATGATTAATTATGCTCCCTTGATCTTATTATATAACCAGAATAGGTACTTTTAATACTATTCACTCATGTGATGTTAAGTAGTATCCATTGTTTAACATAGCATAAGTAAATATTTTTATAAAAGCTTTCTAAATTGAATAAATTCATTAATTGGTACTTTTGAATTACTTACAAATTGTTCTTGCCTGCAATCACAAGGATAACTGGGGTTTTCAGTCAAACATTATCATGTAAGCAGTAGATATATAGACAAGGTTACAATCTATTCTATTCCATTCTCTACACTAATGTGGTTACACTCCATTCTAAATTACTTATCCAACATGATTATCCCGTCATGAAAACTCACCATCATTCAAAATCAGCACATCTCAAAGTTCAATCCGTCGGGACTAAAAAGCTCCGATATAAAAATATGACAGATGATATAGGAAATATCTATGTTATTTTTTCCCCCATGCATGTGCATTGTCATTGTCAGAGCGATGAGACGGGGAAGAAATCTGAATATGTTGATAATGGTTACACTGATAATGATTAAATCAGTGGGGTAAACAAACTCAACTGCTCAATTTGAGCTTTTGAAGGTAACTGAAGGAAGAAGGGAGGAGAAGGAGAAAGAAGGAGAGAAGGAGAAACCGGAGAAGGAGAAGGAGGAACTGAAGGAGAAACAAAAGAAAAGAATAAAAAAAAAGGTAAAATGTAAAAATGAGGTCAAGTATATTGGAATTATTAAAGTTTGAAATTAAGAGAAAATAGGGTGAGTGCCTTTAGATTGCCAATAAATCGTATAAAACAAAACTTTTGATTGGAAGGAAGAAACAGGTAAATGCGTCATTCGTCACAACTGGTGCACAATTTTATTTGACTTTGAATTCCCAACGGTTCAAATTTTTGAAAAACGTCAAATGAAGAGGCCCTTAACTTTTTTTTTATATTTCTCGTTTATTCATATTTCTTATTAGGACTTATCAAGTTTATTATTTATTGTTGGAATGGGAATCATTCGTGAGAAAAATAGTAAGTAAGAAAATAAATTAGCATGAACATGAACTTCAAAAACGTTTAAATCAAAGAATACACCTATAAATAGAATTTCCATTAATTTCCAAACACCCTCGTGAAAGATAATACATTTTCAGCAACACTCCTTCTACTGTAAAAGAGAGAGCAAAATAAGTACCATGTAATTCGTATATTCATAAAGAAAAGGCGATTAAATTACATGATTTCATTACGAGAAAGGGCGCGACAGGACAGGAGGGGTAAAGATTTATTGAGAGTCAATAACGACTTAAGTGGACCAAGAATTAGGAAAGAGGGGGTCGAGAGAGTGAGGGAAAGAAAGAAGGGAGAGAGAGAGCAAATGGGGAAAGAGGAAGGGACTTGAAGGAGAAGAAAACGAAATAAAGAAAGAGGTAGCAAAATATTAAATTGAGGACGGAGGAAAAGGCTTGAGGGGAGGGGAATGGAAAGAGAATTGAACATTATACAATTTTTTACTTGGGGCAGTTGTAAGATTCTTTCGTTTGGTTCATTAAGAAAAGTTTCATAAGATTTTTTGATTTGATTCTTGAATTCACAAAACTTCTACCAAGTTCTACTTCTTAGGAACTACTTTAGAACGAGTGGTATAGTTGTCATTAATGGCTGACATTCTTTCAGACAAAAGGTTCGATTTTCAAATGGGACGGTCAATTCAATTTTATTTGTTTTCTTATTAATAAAATTTGTTTGCTTTTATTACCCACCCAAGTATTGAGCTTTACTTATAACAGTGGTTTCCAAACTTATTTTGGTTAATACCTGACAGTCAAATTCAGAGTTTTTTTTACGAGTCAGTATTACTTGTAAATTGGGCACGAATTTTTGGTTGACTTTCAATTTATAGGATCCGCGAACCTAAGAACAAGTCGATAAAATTGACGGTTAGTTCCAAATTTCCAATGTTCATACCATTTGGATAGTTCTGAATAGTTCTTCTATGATTATATGATATTCTAATTCGTCAACAGGACTTTCAGTGAATTACGAAAATACCAAAAAAGATGGAGAAGTACAGGATTGAAGCCATGATTGGTTAGAAAAAAATCTAGAAAATATGTAAACAAACTTTATTACCCATTAATTATTATTGTTTCACAGCGCGCATTAGTTTCACTATCAGACAGTATAATTTGATCTCTATCTTGAGCCAAGTTATAGAATGACGAAAGACCTCTAGAACTAAAAAACAACTAGTAGGTATAAATTATAGAAAACAGTTTGCTACACAAAAACATTTGTAACCTCACGAACATTTGTATTCTTTACTGCAACTACCCCCAAAGAAGTTCAAATTCGAATGAATAGAAGCTTATTACCCATTAATTATTATTGTTTCACAGCGCATTAGTTTCACTATCAGACAGTATCATTTGATCTCTATCTTGAGCCAAGTTCTAGAATGACGAAAGACCTCTAGAACTAAAAAACAACTAGTAGGTATAAATTATAGAAAACAGCTAGCTACACAAAAACATTTGTAACCTCACGAACATTTGTATTCTTTACTGCAACTACCCCCAAAGAAGTTCAAATTCGAATGAATAGAAGCATGATGATGAATGCTGGACAATTTCTACATTGATGAAAATTATTTCATGAAATGCTCGTACGTATCTACGGGGCTTAAATTACGGCGACAAAAATAAGTTAGTGCGAGGAATGCTGTTTTATTGCAAAGGGAAAAAAAAAGGTTTTTCTTTTTTCGTACAGAAGCAAATGATAGCCCTCATCCTTGTAAAAAATAATTAAAATCACAATGGAAAAAAACGTAAAAATTATTTCATGAAATGCTCGTACGTATCTACGGGGCTTAAATTACGGCAGCAAAAATAAGTGCGAGGAATGCTGTTTTATTGCAAAGGGAAAAAAAGGTTTTTCTTTTTTCGTACAGAAGCAAATGATAGCCCTCATCCTTGTAAAAAATAATTAAAATCACAATGGAAAAAAACGTTATTTGAATGAAAGAAAATGGAAAATGAAGAAGGAAAATGTAACAGGAAAGCGTGAAAATTATTGAATTGAGAAACGGTTCTTAACGCTCAAGTTGAAATTGACACTGTTTTCGCTTGCTTATCTTGTCCGAATAGGACTGAAAAGTCCATTTAATATTGCATTATCTAATCCCGGTACACTTTAGTCTGTTTTCTACCGCGCCTGAAACGAATAGATGTATTGAGAATTTGAGACAAGACTTGTTTTTTCAAGCCAATAGTATTTAATCTCAAGAGAGGGAAAAAGTACTTTTGGCACATCCACTAAAAAGTCAACACTTCAACTGCAAATTACGATAAATAGCTTCTCATCCGCCTGCATTATCTAATCCCGGTACACTTTAGTCTGTTTTCTACCTCGCCTGAAACGAATAGGTGTATTGAGAATTTGAGACAAGACTTGTTTTTTCAAGCCAATAGTATTTAAGTCTCAAGAGAGGGAAAAAGTACTTTTGGCACATCCACTAAAAAGTCAACACTTCAACTGCAAATTACGATAAATAGCTTCTCATCCGCTTGTAATGTTAGGTAGTACACGCTTAAATCATTATGAACAGTTTTTTTCGTTTATTTTTTAGGATTTACTAGAAACAGAAGGTCGAGGCTGTGTACACAGAAAACAACAGAAAAAAAAGTTTACCAATCTAAATTTAGAAAGGAACACCAAAAGCACAAGATTGTCGGAGAGATTAATGCGTAGAAAATTCATTGCGTTTATTTTTTAGGATTTACTAGAAACAGAAGGTCGAGGCTGTGTACACAGAAAACAGCAGAAAAAAAAGTTTACCAATCTAAATTTAGAAAGGAACACCAAAAGCACAAGATTGTCGGAGAGATTAATGCGTAGAAAATTCATTGGAGAGCAGAGTGGGAGGAAAAATGTAAAATGTTTAGAATAAAAACAACAAACAATAAAATAAAATGACCCCCTCCAGCTTTCTACCTACGTAAATAAATAAGTAGACAGTAGACTTAGACAGGGACTATATTTTTTCTAGCACACAGAACTCACACCTCGTTGTCTTTTTGAGTGGTGAATGATATAAATCATTATTCTATTGAGGGACTATATTTTTTCTAGCACACAGAACTCACACCTCGTTGTCTTTTTGAGTGGTGAATGATATAAATCATTATTCTATTGAATGCAGTTTAGTTCTTTGAAGATGGGTATCATTAGTTTTCCAGTGAATCAAAAGAGTTCAAAGACAATCCAGGATGTTCCTTGTGTGAAATGAAACAAAACGTCAAGGACCAATACATAATTGGAGAAGATAGGCATACATATAGGTATGTCTCTTTGCAAGATCTTCTTTGGTGGATTTTTTCTTTCCAAAAGGTACAGAGTAGGCACAAGGAAAATTAAATTGAAACAAAGTTAAGTTGAGGGAGTGGTTAATGAAATTATTTTCTTCTATCTGACTGTCTGACCTTTCGAAGGCCAAAAAATTGACCTTATTTATCGTAGGCGGACTTCTTGGCTGAATAAAATGGTGACAAAAGGCTTAAAACAACTTTGAGAAGATGTAACATCGAAAAAAGACAACCCAGGATGTTCCTTGTTTGAAATGAAACAAAACGTCAAGGACCAATACATAATTGGAGAAGATAGGCATACATATTACATATAGGTATGTCTCTTTGCAAGATCTTCTTTGGTGGATTTTTTCTTTCCAGAAGGTACAGAGTAGGCACAAGGAAAATTAAATTGAATCAAACTTAAGTTGAGGGAGTGGTTAATGAAATTATTTTCTTCTATCTGACTGTCTGACCTCTCGAAGGCCAAAAAGTTGACCTTATTTATCGTAGGCGGACTTCTTGGCTGAATAAAATGGTGACAAAAGGCTTTAAACAACTTTGAGAAGATGTAACATCGAAAAAAAAACAACTCCACTATTTTTGATTGTCTTCCATTGAAGGCTTTCTACCTTCATTTCCTGTAATTTTGTGCTTAAGACCTCTTTTTATTTATGAAAGAGCTTTCCTTGTTCCTACTTGACCTTGATTCTTATTGGACGTTCTGTTTGGAACAATTAAACAATCTTTATTGAGTTAAAAAATAAATTGTTTTTTGACACGAAAGCGAAAACTTTTCCTCGTTTGCCCTTCTCATCTTAAAAAACAACTTCACTATTTTTGATTGTCTTCCATTGAAGGCTTTCTACCTTCATTTCCTGTAATTTTGTTCTTAAGACCTCTTTTTATTTATGAAAGAGCTTTCCTTGTGCCTACTTGACCTTGATTCTTATTGGACGCTCTGTTTGCAACAATTAAACAATCTTTATTGAGTTAAAAAATAAATTGTTTTTTGACACGAAAGCGAAAACTTTTCCTCGTTTGCCCTTCTCATCTTGATCAGGTTGCATGATCAAAGCAATATTATTAATTACAATCTAGTCTCGAAATTAAAAATAAGTCAAGCGTTGATACTAAAACGCTTTCGATAGATGAAAAGAGCTTTTTGTTGTTTTTCTATCGATTGCAAGCTATTATTAAATTTTCATTTCGTGTTTAGCAGTAGTTTTTAGATACCTATCCAAGTTACAGATTAAAAATTTGTTGAGCCAGCCTAGTTAGCTTGGTTGGTGGCACGTCTGCCTTGTAAGCGCTAGGCCGCGGGTTCGATTCCCGCCCGGGGCGGATTTTATCCTGGTATCTGCTTCGAAACATATCCCCCAGAGACTTTGAATTTGAAATTTATGATATACCTACCGATAACTCCGTCAGTACCTAGTGTACGCTTTGGTGAAAGTTCTACTCAGCGGAAGTGCAGAGAGTATCACAGATCACAGGGGACAGGAATGTGAACTTTCATGGAAAATGAGCTTACTATTAAGTAAGCTTAGCTGGGTGAAGTTTTCACCACTCATGGAATTCAGGGTTTATTTTTGCTAATTTCGCCAGCAAGATAGTTTTCCCCTGTATAATTTTATTACTCCCCCTCTTTCCTGGTCACCCAGGGTTTCTCAGGAGTATTTGCAAATACTGCAAGCTTGAAAATGACTCCGCAGGAATAGATAGTACACGTGGGAAGGAAAAGTAAACTGATTATACTCCCTTGATCTTATTATAACCAGAATAGGTATTTTTAATACTATTTACTCATGTTATGTTAAGTAGTATCCATTGTTTAACATAGCATAAGTAAATATTGTTATAAAAGATTTCTAAATTAAATAAATGCATTAATTAGTACCTACTTTTGAATTACAAATTGTTCTTGGCTGCAATCAGAAGGATAACTGGGGTTTTCAGTCAAACATTATCGTGTAAGCAGTAGATATATAGACAAGGTTACAATCTATTCTATTCCATTCTCTACACTAATGTGGTTACACTCCATTCTAAATTACTTATCCAACATGATTATCCCGTCATGAAAACTCACCATCAAAAACTCACCATCATTCAAAATCAGCACATCTCAAAGCTCAATCCATCGGGACTAAAAAGCTCCGGTATAAAAATATGACAGATGATATAGGAAATATCTATGTTATTTTTTCCCCCATGCATGTGCAATTGTGCATTGTCATTGTCAGAGCGATGAGACGGGGAAGAAATCTGAATATGTTGATAATGGTTACACTGATAATGATTAAATCAGTGGGTCACATACACACACACTCCTTTCTTGTGTTTGGCAGTCGTCTTTTTATCATGACATGATGATTTTTATCCCCTCCACAGTTTTCCTACCTACTGTGCAAGTTCTACCTAGGTATAGGTATTTATTATCATATCAAATAGGTTGTTCAAAAGTTCTTCCCATCACATCAACCAACCAGCAGGATATTTTTCGAAACTTTCCTTTCAAATCCAGACTTTCATTTTACAGTAAAAAGATCTTAGTAATTTGGAAAATAAATCTACTATCATGTCATTTTATTAACCAAAACTTTTCAACAACTTTTAATGGTTTATAAATATAATATTATATAATACTGTTGTGTTGAACAAATTTGAAAAGTACGAAAAACCTCTAAAATTGTATTATAAATTTATCGTAATTTTATATTTCATGGGTATGAGATATAATGTATTGGTATCTAAGATTGGAGAAACAATTTTGAATGTGAGATAATCTTAAATTATCGTCTGTAAAGTTTTATCAAATCAGTTACTCAACTACCTTCTTTTTACCGCCAAATTATATAGCTAAAACTTCATAAAAGTTTTATGTATTTTATTTATGGGGTTGATTTACTATCCTAGATGTTTTTGTGCTGATTTGTTTTTTCAGCAATTACAAAATACAAGAGCCTATGGAAACCAAGACGTACAGAATTGCAACTGCAAGAATTCTACAAAATATAGGTACCCCCTTTCATTTCGTTATTTGTATTCAACACGCAAAATTCATATTTCAGATTCAAATAAAATAGCATTGTACAGAATAAATATGGCACCTACCATGTTGACAGGTTTCTTAACAATATGGAATGCATCTGACAGTCAACAAGCAACATGATATCGAAAACAATAAAAAATACAACTCTGTTGTGAACATCATTCCATTTTCAGTTACCTACCAGTTAGGTTTAGTTGAAGCGTTGTAAGAGTTCTCTTCAGAATTTTCAGAGTACTTCAGTTTGTTGAAAGTTTTCAAATGTTCCTATCTACTTTTATATTCGTAGGTAAGTAGGGACATACAGAAAAGGGGTTTTTCAGTAATACAGATGTGTAGTCAACTTCATGCGTTTACCTAATATACCCATGGATTATGACTGTCTCTTGGCTTATTTCATTTTTTTTATGTCACTGAAAGCTAATTATTTTTAGAGGGTATAAACAAGAAATTAAATAATTTCGCTCTAGAAAAAAGGGAAACTCCAGCTTAATAATATCTCATGAAAATAATAAACCCTTTTGAGATAGATTAATACTACCTAAGGTTAAGCTAATAAACTCCCTGACCCTAGGATTTGGCTATTTTACCTTAGTGAATTTCTAGTAATTTATTACTGTGTTAAATATTTATCTTATACAACTAATATTTGCCAACGAAACACGTCAAACCAAAAGCATACCTTTCCTAGAAAACAAATGGAGGATTATTACTGCAAAATGTGACCATGCATATATTTCGCTAAAAATATTTTTAGCAAAATTAACGCCATATTCAAACACGATTTTATAAACCAACATGAAATCCTCGAGTATTGTTTTCATAAAATTATTCTCGGAAGAACAGAAGATTATTCAGGGTGACATTTTATATTCCTTTGAATTGTGGAAAATAGGAAATTAGTAGGTAGGTAACGTTAAAATCCATGCTGATTGCATTTGACATGTTCATTTCCCAAGCATCTTATATCCCCTTTATCTTTGCTTACCTAACGACATTTTTTTAATATCTTCCTCTGTTTTAACAAATGCCTGCTCTTTCTTGTATAACGAATTATGGCTGGGACCATAATTTGAGTTTAAATTTGGTTTATTTTAAAATATTGGATGAAGTATTCTGATAGGATGTGATCAGCAAGCAATACATGGGTCTTACCCGTTGATTTGTTAATTAATCAATCAATCAATCAATCAATCAATCAATCAATCAATCAATCAATCAATCAATCAATCAATCAAGTAGACTAGTAGAGAATCGCGAGGGATTTATTGTGGCCGGACTTTGAAATTTTCAGGCTTTTTGTCATGGAAATTATTATTTCCACCAATGAACTAGGTAATTACGTCCGTAGATGGTATTATTTTTATGTTTCTGTTATACTGAGGTATGTGCCCACTTAGTCACTTACCATCCCTTAGGTATTATTTACAAAAGGTACAATTAAAACTGGAAATCACTAACTCGTACTTGTAAATCCCACAAAAAACAATCTTGAACAAAAAACAATCTAGGCCTTTTGAAAGAACTTATAGAGAGGTACACTTTCTATTCACCTATGTGCATGCCTGGCAATTATTTCGTTCCAAACATTTTGTACTTATATAAAATTCCTTTGATCTTGAGAGAAAATTGGAATGTGTAGAGAATCGCGAGGGATTTATTGTGGCCGGACTTTGAAATTTTCAGGCTTTTTGTCACGGAAATTATTATTTCCACCAATGAACTCTTAGGTATTTACGTCCGTAGATGGTCTCATTTTGATGTTTCTGTTATACTGAGGTAGGTGCCCACCTACCGTCCATTAGGTAATATTTACGTACAATAGGTACAATTAAAACTGGAAATCACTAACTCGTACTTGTAAATCCTCACAAAAAACAATCTAGGACAAAAAACAATCTAGGCCTTTTGAAAGAACTTATAGAGAGGTACACTTTCTATACACCTATGTGCATGCCTGGCAATTATTTCGTTCCAAACATTTTGTACTTATATAAAATTCCTTTGATCTTGAGAGAAAATTGGAATGTACGTTTCCGAAGGGATTAGTCCTTCTGTATGCTCAAAGTCTATTTCAAAATCAAAGTCGAATATGAAATTATTTTTTCATTTTGTGAATTCGAGAGAAAGGATTACCTACCTATCATTTCATAAAAAAGCGTGGAGCAGAATATTTATGCTGAGAGACTTACCCTTGTCAATACTGAGTTCACTGGAGGTTCTACGTAGATTACTGGGAGCTTCCAAGTTCTCACAAGACGAAGAAAAGAATTTATCGAACTTTTGTAGATTGAATTTCACAGGATTGGATAGCAAAGAAATATTTAAATAAAGTGGATTTTTTTTTTTTTCCTTTTCATTAGGAATTTTGGGTAATAACATGAGTTTCACTAGTTAACATGGCTCCAAATGCTGTACCTATCATAAAAGTAAAGTAGGTACAGACTCCTCGACTTTATTAGGTACGGTTCTTTACGTGTAATAGTGTAGTACAAACATTTCCAAGGAGGAAGGGGAGGATTAGATATAACTTTTGTAAGAAAACTGATAGTAAAAATCCCAAAAAAGAGAGGAACAAATCCAGCCACGGGAAAGAAAGTACAAAGTTTTATTTTTACGAAATCTCGAAACGTGGTCTGAATTTTGATTTGTTTTATAAAGTGTTTGTAGTACAAACATTTCCAAGGATGAAGGGGAGGATTAGATATAACTTTTGTAAGAAAACTGATAGTAAAAATCCCAAAAAAGAGAGGAAAAAATCCAGCCACGGGAAAGAAAGTACAAAGTTTTATTTTTACGAAATCTCGAAACGTGGTCTGAATTTTGATTTGTTTTATAAAGTGTGCTCTCTAATGACTTTGGACTTTTGAGTGACTCATTAAGTCACTTGAACTGAATGCGTAAAGTAAAAATACTTGTTCAAATAAATTTTTACAACTCGTTTTTTGAACAAATAACCCACCTGGTCATATAGCCAAAATCTACACGGAAAAGCTTTTCAAGAATACTAAAAGCTTTTCAAGAATACTGTAAATGAGAATAAAAAACATTACAGTAAAATAAATTTATTTAAACTGAAGATGAATGTTAAGAGTATGCACACATCTAAATGGCACTTTGGAAACACATTTTAAAGCAAAATATGTACAAAAGTCAAAAGCACAAAATCCCGCTTTGAAGTCGAAATAGAGAAAAGTTTTCGGAACACTAGTTCATTTTTATTTCATTTTCTCGAGAAAAAAGTTTTCATTATTTTGTGACTATGGTTCCTACTCAAGTAGGTCTAAAATTCAGGCAAAAGTTTAACGAAGTGTGACATTTTGTGTCAAAAATGTCCAAAAGTCAAAAGCACAAAATCCCGCTTTGAAGTCGAAATAGAGAAAAGTTTTCGGAACACTAGTTCATTTTTATTTCATTTTCTCGAGGAAAAAGTTTTCATTATTTTGTGACTATGGTTCCTACTCAAGTAGGTCTAAAATTCAGGCAAAAGTTTAACGAAGTGTGACATTTTGTGCAAAGGGTGAAATCAAATAATGTCCTTGCATTTCAGCCATTTTTTCCATGTATTCTAGATTAATTCTTCCTGTTTCTAGAACAATAACTGTTTTATCTTTGGTGTTAAATTAGTTCCTTGAATCCTTGTCTAAATTCATTGAAAAGTTTTTCCTTATGGTGTGAAAAATCTATTTCCCTTATAAATTTATAACCTATGTACCTATTGCACATAGGTATACATACCTCTATAAAAACCCAAGTATTGAGCTTTACTTATAACAGTGGTTTCCAAACTTATTTTGGTTAATACCTCACCCATAATCTATTACGCATTACTTTTCTCAATGTTTGTAGCTTGTACCTATTTATGACCTATGTATTGCACATAGATATACATACCTCTATAAAACCCAAGTATTGAGCTTTACTTATAACAGTGGTTTCCAAACTTATTTTGGTTAATACCTCACCCATAATCTATTACGCATTACTTTTCTCAATGTTTGTAGCTTGTATGCCAATCATTGTAAAATATTCTGCATTATTACTTACAGAAATATCAACGGAATATTCGAATACAGTTTTCTTTTATCCTATTCAAATGAGCGTTTTAGCATGCCTTCTTACAAGAGAGAGAACAAAATTGGGCAGACAAGGTAGAGATCATTCAACTCGAGAGCTGAACCTTGTAACAAAGTCTACACTTAGGTCAGGAAACATTGCTTGAAACACATACACACTTTTTTTTATCCTAAACCTTTTGATGCTACCTATTTAATACGACTTCCGTAGTGACGACTAAGGAAATATAAAAGGTAACAAGTTAGACGTGATTAAATCTACGAAAATTAGTCTTCTAATTTTCTGGGAAATTGGTTGGAATCGAGAAAATCGCGTTTTAGCCAAAGTGTTTAACCGAGCTCTCCAAAGTTGAGAAACCCAGAACTATTTCCCGAGAATATAATGAAGTTTATGTTGAGAAAACTCTTGACAGTTCGCGTTGAGTGTTCTTGTGAAATAGTTCCACGCGATATCTTGAATCTCGAGAGTTGAAAGTTTCAAGTTGACTTTACTTGCAAACACAGATATTTTCTGAGAAGGCAGCAAGCGGAGAAATGAAGATGGAAGACTCATTCTTATCTTCATAAAATTGACCTCGAATCTGGAGCTCCTGTTAAAACACGCAAGTTTCAAATCATACTCAACTTACTCGTTTAGCAAAATCATTATTTCAGCGACAAGATCCTAACAAAAGTTAAATTGAATAAGAAGTTCAATTGAGTAATTCTTGCTCGTTTAATATTACGAAAACAATAACAGTTCTTCACGAAAATTTATATTCAAAAAGTTTTGAAATGGAATTATCAAATTTGTTTTCCCAAGTTACGTCCTCGATCTAAATTATGATCTTTAACATTTGTATGATCAAATAACATTCGTTATTCATTTAGCATCCTACTTTGTAACACGAACATTCACCAGTAGTTGTTCATAAATTCATACTTGATATAAGTATTACCTACCATTAAAATACCCGACAAGTTTTCGTCAATTGAATTGAATCTGGTATCACAATATTTGAGGAGTTCCAGCGTACCTACATAATTAGTGGATATGTTCATTTTACGTTTCAAATATTTGCCCGGATTTCAGCGATTTTACTAACCTACCTATTCAGGTAATGTAAAAAATTGACTCCCTTTTCCAAGATATTTGCAGGCCTAGGTATGATCTCCCAGACTTGAGTTGAGTGCAGAACTAGTTTCAAAAGGAACTCAACTAGTTATGATAATATGAAGGAACTCGTGTCAGATTTCGGTGCTAAATGTTGATTATAAAGCGGGCTCCATTGTTTGAGAAAATTCATTTTATCACTTCAATATTATAATTTTCATCTCGTTGAACTCTTCAATACTGCAGTACTCCCTTTGTTTCCCTAACAATCCCATGGATACCTATTCCCTTTTTTTAATCTGGAATTTTTTGAACAGGAAGGAATTAGTAGGTATTTCAAAAATTGAATATTATTGCCCGTACTTCATTGTGAAAAAGAGTAATAATCCGGAATCCTGCTTCAGGGTATAGGGTTTAAACCTAAATGTTCCCTTTTTTAATCTGGAATTTTTTGAACAGGAAGGAATTAGTAGGTATTTCAAAATTGAATATTATTGCCCGTACTTCATTGTGAAAAAGAGTAATAATCCGGAATCCTGCTTCAGGGTATAGGGTTTAAACCTAAATGGGGTAAATTATTTATAATTATGAATTGTAAAACTGTATTACCAATCAAATATATATGTATAAAACCGTATTTAGACGCGAGTGTAATGGGACTTTCCAGTCTCATCCTAACAGTATAAATGAGGTATATTCTATTCTATAGTCTTAATTTTTTAATTGTTATTATTTTACTACATTACTAAGTATCTATGTAGTATGTACCTACCTAGGTGTTTTCTATATTTTGCTGTTCTATGATTTATTTCGAATTGAATAACTTTACTCTTTGTTCCCAACTTGTGAAGAACAAAAGACTACATGATTCATTTAAAAGGAAGGATGAGGTGCATTTTCACAAAATTTATCTCTCACAAATTTGTTGCATTTTAACAAAGACTTTTATACAGCTATTTATAAACAAAGCATACTATAACACTAAGAAATAAATATGGAACACATAGTCTCATTATGTTAGTGAGAATTTAAATAGCTATAAGATTCTCACAAGTAATTGGTGGATGTGAAAGTTTTTGGTTCCAAAATATTATTAACTATAGATTATTTTTAATATAAATTTGGTGGATGTGCCAAATTCACACTTTGTGTTTTTCTAAGAAATGCTAGAGTTAAACTGTGAAATTATTCAATGTTGTTGAACATCATTTTGGATTATACATTACTTTTCTAAAGTTCCTCTGTACATAAACGTATCTTATTACGTATAATGTTGTGTTTAAACCATAATAATTTCAAGAGATAAAGTTTCTCTTGAGAAATTTTCTGTTTTCCTAAAGTTTGATTGTATTTTTCAGAATACTCTTAATATCTGAACTTGTCGACTGAATTATGATGGTAACGATAAAGAATAAAACTTTTTCTTCTGAAGTGAGAATGTCACATCAACTGAGTATCTTCAGCAGCAGACTAAGAAGGTTTTTTTCCATCAGCCTATCAGGTAATCTCAGAAAGTTTAAATTTAGTTCATGACAATTTTTCAGAAATTAAATCATTTTCGAGTTTGCGTTTCAATTCCTTCTCCTCTTAATAATCAAATTCCAAATATTACTACTCATCAAATATTTTTTATATGTATTAAACCAAGAAAACTTTATTCTTCCAAGGTAAGAGGACCAAATAGGTCATATCTAAGCTGAGCATATTGATGTTCATACATTCATTACTACAACACTTTCAAAGCTCGCTCTTTCCCTATTACCTCCCTTCATCCCACTCCTATTTCCTATTGTAATTTCTTCCTTCCCTTTTTGAATCATCTTATTTTCACTTCTCCCGATGTGTTAGATTACAATTTTTTAACTGAACACGAACAGTCTTTCTTTTTTAGCTTTATACCTGCACAGATTTAAAAGATATTGTTGGTCCAATGGTAACAAGGCTGAACCAGCATCTAACTGGGTACTCTGGGGAGTAATAGTAGTATTGTATCTTTTCCTTAGCAATATTGTCGTTGTCTACTGTTGTATGTCCACTGAAACATTCCTCAATACTTTCTCCTTGTTTCCCCCTATAGATTCCGAAGAGGACTACTCGGCGGGTAGAGACAGAGATAGTTCATCTCACGTCCTCGATGCTGAAGCTGAGAGAGACAGAATCTACCAGGAAGAGCTCAGGAAGTACTACGAGAACATTAGGCGACAGGAGCAAGAGTACGAGCTGAAGAGAAAACAGGAAGAGGAAGACAGGAGGCGCGAACATGAGCGGTACTTGGAGGAGCAGAAGAAGTTGCGAGCCTACCAGGAGAGTAGTTCGAGGACTTCTGAAGAGAGGTAAGTTAAATTTCGGCAACGACAAGTAGGTACAGATAAATAATCAACCCCTGGGTCTCCTTAGATCAGCCACTGACAATCAGGTAGACCTGACAGGTATGGCTGAAAAAGTCCGCCTGTCAGGTGTACCTGATAGCCTTAAAAATGTCACGTTTATTACGACAAGTAGGTACAGATAAATAATCAACCCCTGGGTCTCCTTAGATCGGCCACTGACAATCAGGTAGACCTGACAGGTATGGCTGAAAAAGTCCGCCTGTCAGGTGTACCTGATAGCCTTAAAAATGTCACGTTTATTTACGACTTCCGTAGTGACGACTAAGGAAATTCCTTATATTTAATATAAAAGGTAACAAGTTAGACGTGATTAAATCTACGAAAATTAGTCTTCTAATTTTCTGGGAAATTGGTTGGAATCGAGAAAATCTTCCCTTTTCAAGGGGAATCATTATAACGAATCAAGCGTGCCGGGAGGCGCGCGAACGTCAAGAGTTCGAAGCGCCGCCCGGTTCAAATAACTTCAATGTTGAGTGTGCTTCATAGTTCTTACGTACTAAACAAAGCTCAATTTTCATTTTAATAGGTAAGTAGGTAGGTACCTATCTTTCTTTATACCTACCTATACCTATCTTTCTACTTATTCGTTTGTACCTACCTATTTTAATTTCGTATGCTCGTAATAGGTAGGTATATGAAGAAATATTTTGTATGAATGCCTGGTATTTATTTAGATTATGCAATGTGTCATACTACTTAGATTGTTTTCTTTAATGTGCAATCTGCTCACCTAGTCGAAAATTCCATATTTTCACCTTATTTTAGTAAGAAGGGTTGTGTATATCCTAATTGTAGGTCTGTATGAAGGTTACCTATACATGTAATTGTTACCTATACACCTAGAAACTATTAAAATATATGAGACCGTTTAGACCGCGGGGGATAAAGAGACTTTTCAGTGTTATCCCAGCAGGATAACCAATCTGTATTCTATACCATATTTACTTACATCCTATACATAATCCAAGGAAACTCACACCTGGGATAGTAATGAATTAGTCACATTGATTTCCCAAAGAAAGGAAGAAATAGTTCACAAGTTTAGGAAAATATTTTGCACGAGGCTAATTTGGCTACTCGTGTTTCAATGTCATCCTGTTAGATAAGACAGAGAAATTCAGTAAGGAATATATTCTTGGAGAAAATCTTAGGCAGAGAAATTTAGGGAACAGAGGAGAAATTCCTAGATAGAGAAATTTAAGGAATATATTTTGCACGGGGCTGTGTTCTAACGTCAGTCTCCTGTTTACAAAACTTCCCTCTCCCCTCAGGACTTAGATTTGGAGAACTTTTTTTTTGAGAACACATTTTCGCCATCAGTTTGCTTTAGGGTCGGTTCGAAGAGATAAAGAAAAAAGTTATCCCAAGTCGGATACTAGCAAGAGGTGCTCAAGAAGAATATCAGGCCCTGATTTTTAGGGGCTTGTGAGACTTTTTTTTAGCCTTATGCTCCGACTATACAGGCAGTTGTGATACTTTATAAGAGAAGAAGTGAGAATATATGTATGTCCTAGAAATGTACGTTTACCTGGATATCTGCCTCATGTTTCACCATGAAAAGAATAGATAGCTTTACCTATCTGAGAGGGAGAGAGAGAGAGAGAGAGAGAGAGAGAGAGAATGAGGGAGAAGTGAGAATATATGTATGTCCTAGAAATGTACGTTTACCTGGATATCTGCCTCATGTTTCACCATGAAAAGAATAGATAGATGTACCCTACTAGAAATTGTGTACACATTGATTATATGATAGAGGTTATAGGTAATTAGTTGAACGTCAAAGAAAGACATACCTATTGTTTCAATGTACCTCTTTCCATTAGCTCAACAATGGTATAGTGTACCCTACTAGAAATTGTGTACACATTGATTATATATTATGGTAGAGGTTATAGGTAATTAGTTGAACGTCAAAGAAAGACATACCTATTGTTTCAATGTACCTCTTTCCATTAGCTCAACAATGGTATACCTATCTGAGAGGGAGAGAGAGAGAGAGAGAATGAGGGAGAAGGGAGAGGAAGGATAGAAAAGGAGAAATAAATTTACGGTAAACAGTAGATAAATTTATCTAGAGGAGCGAAATTTTCTTTCCTAAGAGGACTTATAAATACCTCTTGCCTTGTAAATTCAGGCCTGCTCAGGGCGCATTAATGAGATGCATAAGAAAAGCTCCGTATGTGTCTGCCAAAGTCATCATTGTCATGTTAGACAGGTCACAAGTTTTAATCATTTGGGTGAAATGGGTTACAGGAGTTTACAGGACCTCAGTGCCTCACGTGAACCTTTCCGAATGAAAAAGGTCCTAGAAATGTCTGAAAGTGACGAAAAAAAAAGTTTATAAGGGCCAAAGTCATCATTGTCATGTTAGACAGGTCACAAGTTTTAATCATTTGGGTGAAATGGGTTACAGTAGATTACAGGACCTCAGTGCCTCACGTGAACCTTTCCGAATGAAAAAGGTCCTAGAAATGTCTGAAAGTGACGAAAAAAAAAGTTTATAAGGATGTACATCCGACGAAAAAGTGAGAGAAGTTTATTTCTGGATATGACACAGACACGGGGTTAAAATTAAAGAGAGAGAGTTCCTTAGTTTTTCGCTGGAGTACATACTTCATAGACGCAGCTTTCTGAAATTCGATATTCTTAAGAGGAGCAAAATGTCAAGTTGGGAAAGAAAAATCGGACGCTCTTCTCCCCTAAAGTACTTTATCCCTTTCAAAATGCAGGTTACTTTTGACTTTTTATTAGACTGAATCAATCTTCCGAGTGCTCAAGTTGTGAACGATTTTACGGGCAAGGATTAACTTCAGAACAAAACGGAGACAAATCGAGGGATGTGATGTGAAGCGAAAGTAGAATAATTGAACATCAGCAGGTTACTGTTGACTTTTTATTCGACTGAATCAATCTTCCGAGTGCTTAAGTTGTGAACGATTTTACGAGCAAGGATTAACTTCAGAACAAAACGGAGACAAATCGAGGGATGTGATGTGAAGCGAAAGTAGAATAATTGAACATCAATTGAGATCAAGAATAATGTTTGACGGGATGATGCTTTTTGTTATGGAGAATTTAGAGTATAGAAGATTTAGAACAGAATTAGGTACCTAGTTTATACCTAGGATGTGACTGATAGTTCCTCCCCACCATTTCTTTTCAGAGACAACTCTGAGTAAGTAGGCGTATGTATAAGAAGCCTAAAGTAATCCTACGCCTTGCCTTCTCACAAAAGTAGAGAAGAATGCTCAAATTACTTTTCTCCTATTTCCGTAATGTTCTCTGTTAAATTTACAATTTCACAGCATCCTATTTGTGTTATCAAAGAAACTATTGTAGGAACCAAAGAAATTATAATCCCTCTATTTAGCAGTTTCGTAATGTTCTCTGTTAAAGTTACAATTTCACAGCATCCTATTTGTGTTATCAAAGAAACTATTGTAGGAACCAAAGAAATTATAATCCCTCTATTTAGCAGTTTCGTATCCAAAGGATTTAAATATTTCGGTACAGAAACCCATTTGGAAGAATCATTGCCAAGATAAAAATTTATCTCAATATTTTCAAGATCCTCTATGTGCAGAGAGAAACAAAGAGGTTCTGTAAGTTTTATGGAAAAAAACCTTTAATCTTTGTAAAAAATTGTCTTATGAATATATAAGTAAATGCTTATCAAAATTTTATTAAAATAAGAGGATCAAAACGAATTGTAAATAATTTATAGCAACACTTGAAATAAATAATCTTAAAAAATGTTTTTATTTCTGCTCACTCCCCTCCGAATTATTTTTCTTTGTTTTGGAGGATTAGCTTGATTCATTATTAATGCTTTTTAATTCTTTCCTATCATTTGTATAGGTAATACGAGTTGCGAATTTAAATGACTATTACACAAAAGGGTTTACGTTGGCCTTAATGTTTGTGTTGTTAATAGGTAATAGACTTAGAACACGCTAAGAAATTAAATTTCCCATTTCAGGTAATTTTCATGCCAGCCTTGCTACTTTTAGATTACAAGATTACATTAATTTGCATGTAATCTACGAGTCCCTTAATGCTCGTATTCGACCATTTTTTGTCTGTCTGTGAATATCGAGTTGGATTCTTAAAACTCAACAGATGAACATGGTTAGATTTTTGACATATCCCAATGTTGGTTTCATCCTGGTGCTAATAGACCATAAGGGGTACATTCCAACATTGCACATGCAGCAAAAACAGTTGGTACCCTACTTTTTCTCCGCCAAGGGCCTTGTGGTTCCCCTCCCCCTGTCTTCAAACTGATATAATAATAGTTCACTTCAGGAAAAGTTACTTAATTTAGTTTCTACAAGTAGGTAGATAATTATATCTAATATATAAAAATGAATGTGTGCGTTTGTTCGAACTTTATGCCTGGCCAAACCGCTCATCCGATTGCTACGAAACTTTGTCAACTTATTGCTTGCACTCCCGTGAAGGTTATAGGCTATTTTCCGGTTCGTTTTTGTTAAGCTACGCCGAGCGAGACCACTAAATGGGTGAGTGACATGAACGGCCATGCCTTTAAGGACTTACTAGCAGAAATCCGGAGCGCAGCGACGGATTTCGGCTAGTGGTAAATAACTATGGTAGGTATTTCTCAGCGTCAAATTTAATGATGTCAGGATGATATTCATGCTTAGTGCACTCATAATATTTTCTCTTCTGTATTTCTAATGTTAGAGTTCTCTTCAGAATTTTCAGAGTACTTCAGTTTGTTGAAAGTTTTCAAATGTTCCTATCTACTTTTATATTCGTAGGTAAGTAGGGACATACAGAAAAGGGGTTTTTCAGTAATACAGATGTGTAGTCAACTTCATGCGTTTACCTAATATACCCATGGATTATGACTGTCTCTTGGCTTATTTCATTTTTTTTTATGTCACTGAAAGCTAATTATTTTTAGAGGGTATAAACAAGAAATTAAATAATTTCGCTCTAGAAAAAAGGGAAACTCCAGCTTAATAATATCTCATGAAAATAATAAACCCTTTTGAGATAGATTAATACTACCTAAGGTTAAGCTAATAAACTCCCTGACCCCACAGGATTTGGCTATTTAACATTAGTGAATTTCTAGTAATTTATTACTGTGTTAAATATTTATCTTATACAACTAATATTTGCCGACAAAACACGTCAAACCAAAAGCATACCTTTTCTAGAAAACAAATGGAGGATGATTACTGCAAAATGTGACCATGCATATATTTCGCTAAAAAATTTTTTAGCAAAATTAACGCCATATTCAAACACGATTTTATAAACCAACATGAAATCCTCGAGTATTGTTTTCATAAAATTATTCTCGGAAGAACAGAAGATTATTCAGGGTGACATTTTATATTCCTTTGAATTGTGGAAAATAGGAAATTAGTAGGTAGGTAACGTTAAAATCCATGCTGATTGCATTTGACATGTTCATTTCCCAAGCATCTTATATCCCCTTTATCTTTGCTTACCTAACGATTTTTTTAAAAAATATCTTCCTCTGTTTTAACAAATGCCTGCTATTTCTTGTATAACGAATTATGGCTGGGACCATAATTTGAGTTTAAATTTGGTTTATTTTAAAATATTGGATGAAGTATTCTGATAGGAATTTTAAATTTACAGGGAATTCAAACGGTCGATTTTCATGGACCAGAATTTAAAAAAAAAGGTAGATTTCTTAGACAAAGTATATTCTATCTATCTTATGAATCGGAAGTAGAGGTTGATTCGACTGTTACCACTTTTCGCAAGAAACAAGTGACTAGTTAGGAAAAAAAGCAATGAAAATTAGTTTCGAACGAAAAGTATTTTCGTGATTAGTTCGAGTTTTAAATTTACAGGGAATTCAAACTGTTGATTTTCATGGACCAGAATTTAAAAAAAGGTAGGTTTCTTAGACAAAGTATATTCTATCTATCGTAAAATCGGAATTAGAGGTTGACTGGACTATCACCCCTTTTCCCAAGAAACAAGTGACTAGTTAGGAAAAAAGAAAGGAATTAAAATTAGTTTCGAACGAAAAGTATTTTCGTGATCAGTTCGAAAGTAGAACCACATTCTGCCTGTTGCTTTCTATGGAAAATATATACCTACTCGGAGTCATCTACAGTTCCAAGTTAAAAAAACATTTCCCAATTTACAACCAAAAATTGAAAAATTACTTGAATAATTAGAAAAACCTAGATTCCGTGTCAAGACGTAAACGAGTATTACGTAATCAAAGGGTAAAAAAAACAATAGTTGTCGAAATGGTATATTATTTTAGAAAGGGAAAAAAACTTCGTGAATTTCTACAGAAGTATGGAAGAAGAGCACTTACCTGTTTAGTGGTGCTGTCGAGAGCAGAGGAAAACTGTAACTGAAAAGTTTCCATTGGAAAAACAGAATCATACTCAATGCATGCGCCCATTTTTTCTCTTCTCCTTCTTCATCATCTTCAAAGGCGAAAATGATAATGAATTTACTAATGCTTAAGTCCAAATTAAAAGAGTGTCTTCCACTCTGTTAAAATAATAATTACTTTCGTTAGAAATAGTGTACATAGCCATAACGTTTTGTGCGTTCTACGAATTCTTTTTATAGAAATAGGATGTACCTGATTCCAATTATTGAATGTCTGATATTTTTTTTTCCCATTGGTCTTATTCTGATTTCTTTTATCTTTATACCTTTTTATTGTTTCTTTCAGCATCTTCCCACCTACATAACGTGCCTACAGGTCGAGGCTACGACGTAAATGAGAGACAACCACGAATGAAATCATTTGCACTTTATTCTAGGAAAATCGAAATCAGTATACAATACTGAAATTCATATCAGCGAAAATTCATTTGAAATATCCCTATGAATTCGGAAAGCTTTGCATACCAGTTTGAGAAATAAAATCAAATAGTCTCAGTTCCGAGAAACAACCTTCACTTACAATATTATTAAATTCATATTTAAAATTTATCCAAAATAAGCAGGTATCTAAAGCTCTGAAATTGAAAAGTCGAATAAAGGACAAGATAAGTGTACATAGACATAACGTTTTGTGCGTTCTACGAATTCTTTTTATAGAAATAAAATGTACCTGATTCCAATTATTGAATGTCTGATATTTTTTTTCCCCATTGGTCTTATTTCTGATTTATCTTTATACCTTTTTATTGCTTCTTTCAGCATCTTCCCACCTACATAACGTGCCTACAGGTCGAGGCTATGACGTAAATGAGAGACAACCACGAATGAAATCATTTGCACTTTATTCTAGGAAAATCGAAATCAGTATACAATACTGAAATTCATATCAGCGAAAATTCATTTGAAATATCCCTATGAATTCGAAAAGCTTTGCATACCAGTTTGAGAAATAAAATCAAATAGTCTCAGTTCCGAGAAACAACCTTCACTCACAATATTATTAAATTCATATTTAAAATTTATCCAAAATAAGCAGGTATCTAAAGCTCTGAAATTGATAAGTCGAATAAAGGACAAGAAAAGCACAAGAGGTTCAGGTAATATTAGTATTATTTTTGCTATGTATTTTGAATTAAACTTTATATGAATTGAATTCTAATTAACTTTTTTCAAACTATTCTTTCCAAAACTTCTAATTGACTCTAATAGCATGTCCCTTGTAGTGACATGGTTATTTGTTTTGTAACAGTCTACATTTTCACCAAATAAGTAACAAGACATGGGTCTTGTAACCTTTGGTGCTGTAGTGACATTACCGTTTATGTATGCCAATGGCTTTTTCAGTTCGACTGCTCTTACTATGGGAGCATGAGGAGACAAGTCTGTGGAAACAGGTCTCTTGTATGAATTTGTTCGAGATACCAATCTCATTGAGATATTCCTATTCTCTATTTTCTCAGCGAAATCTTTCTTTTCCACCGGTGTTTGCACACCATTGATAGGTGACGGTGGAACTCCATTCACAACATCATTTACATGATT
Organism: Diaphorina citri; assembly: GCF_000475195.1. NCBI lineage: Eukaryota > Metazoa > Arthropoda > Insecta > Hemiptera > Psyllidae > Diaphorina > Diaphorina citri. Next base: position 52,351 of record NW_007377676.1, read on the forward strand.
AAAATTGTTATTTACACTAGGTTTGAAATTATTGACAAGAGCATTTGTTTTCAGTTTACTCTCAAATTTGCTACCTATCTTATAATCTTTATCGGTCTTGATATTGACTTTAACTTTCGGTCGTTCGTTCCAGGTTGCGAAATTGACGTCAGGCGTTCCTTGGTAGGAATACCTTCTCGTTACATCCTTTTCTTGCTTGGGTGCCTTGGATTCTTCTTTTGGTATGGCTTCTTCTTTCTTGGGTTCTGGTTCCGATCTGAAACAAGACAAAAATAAAAATAACCCATCATCACCTGTTTTGTAACTTTCATACATCATCTGTTCTTGTAGCGAGTAGCAAGTGGGGACACATAAACATTTGAACTGGTAAAATCCCCACTGAGGCCTGACAAGATCTTAGAATTTGGGAAAAGGGTCATTAAAAAAGGTCTTACTCGATTGGTTCGATGATGTTCTCTTTCTCCAGCCCAGTCTCCTCAGCTACACTCAGGCGGGGTAGAATAGTCTTCAAAACCTGGAACATTCATAGGAAAAACAGGAACAGAATATTATTATTCGATTACACCTAGGTAAAGACGGTTTAATGGTGTTAAACAGGGCTGCTTGTAACAAATGCCGTTCTCCAATTAATACTCGTAGGTATAAAACGCTGAATTTCATTATTGTAAAATACTTGAACCACCAATCTCTATGTTCGAATTTAACCACTACACCATCGAGGTTGGTATTATTCGATTTTAATAATAACGTTGAAAAGAACTTGAAATGTAACCTATCCTTTTTGGCTTACCACTAATATTGACTGTGAGCACAAAATATGCACGAATAGGTATACGTTTTTACCAATGAGAGATACATTTACATAGGTTCGAATTTAACCACTACACCACCGAGGTTGGTATTATTCGATTTTAATAATAACGTTGAAAAGAACTTGAAATGTAACCTATACTTTTTGGCTTACCACTAATATTGACTGTGAGCACAAAATATGCACGAATAGGTATACGTTTTTACCAATGAGAGATACATTTACATAACACACACGGCACAGAAAAGGCATGTGGCGAAAAAATATTAATGAAGGATGAACCGTCCAAAATTTCCCCCGCCTACACAAATTTATCAGATTACAGCCAAATGGTACCTATATGATTGCTTTGGAATATTTTGGGCTTTCTCGGAAAATTTGATCGTCAAATAACAATCTAAGTTATTGGCTTCGTTTCCTGGCGATGTTTTGGAGCAGGCAAAGTATTTGCCACCTAACACTTCAAGAGTTCGTCCGTATATTATTGTAATAAATAAATCTTAGTAAGAACTTAGTATTCCAGGGAATTTTCGTGGCAAATTGTCAATAGGAAAGTCAATGTGACATTAGGAGGCACCTTGTTTAAGATCGAGTAAACAAATAAAACAGTAGACGTATGCAAACATATTTATGTTTATGTAAATGGTAAATGACACATGGGAAGAACATGTCCATGTAAACAACAAATGACAGACTGAAATCTGTTCCTTACCTGTAGAGACTGAAGCTCGCTCATATTTTGAGCACTCCGTTTCCAAAGAACCTCTTTGCGACTTTCTTTCAGTTTGATAATTGAATTATTTTCTGTAAAAAGAAATTTTTAAAGATAAAATAAATTTCAAGAGAATTTGCTTGATGATGTGATATTAGAAGAGAATTTTTAAAACAATTTTCTTTTTTATTGCACGCCGCTTTGGAATATTTTGGGCTTTCTCGGAAAATTTGATCGTCAAAAAACAATCTAAGTTATTGGCTTCGTTTCCTGGCGATGTTTTGGAGCAGGCAAAGTATTAGCCACCTAACACTTCAAGAGTTCGTCCGTATATTATTGTAATAAATAAATGTTAGTAAGAACTTAGTATTACAGGGAATTTTCGTGGCAAATTGTCAATAGGAAAGTCAATGTGACATTAGGAAGCACCTTGTTTAAGTTCGAGTAAACAAATAAAACAGTAGACGTATGCAAACATATTTATGTTTATGTAAATGGTAAATGACACATGGGAAGAACATGTCCATGTAAACAACAAATGACAGACTGAAATCTGTTCCTTACCTGTAGAGACTGAAGCTCGCTCATATTTTGAGCACTCCGTTTCCAAAGAACCTCTTTGCGACTTTCTTTCAGTTTGATAATTGAATTATTTTCTGTAAAAAGAAATTTTTAAAGATAAAATAAATTTCAAGAGAATTTGCTTGATGATGTGATATTAGAAGAGAATTTTTAAAACAATTTTCTTTTTATTGCACGCCAAGTTACCGACTAATATTTTGTCAAGGGGAAAAAAAGTAAAATTCATCATCTTAACCCTTCATTCTGTCATAACTCTCATGACTGGATATTTAGTTAACTCTAGCATATCATCTGTCATGACTGAATATATTTAGCAAACTCTCTCTCATATCATACATTTTTTGACACCTCCGCAAGTTCTCACTCGTCTTTCCATTACTTTGAAATTTCATTTTACCGAGTTTGTGTCACAGATAAAGTAAATTATTCTTTAACATTACGTTTTGTCAGTGAGAATGTGGAAGGTATTACTCTGAAAAATATTACCTCTCCCTTGAAATTTTATATCATACATTTTTTGACACCTCCGCAAGTTCTCACTCGTCTTTCCATTACTTTGAATTTTTTTTACCGAGTTTGTGTCACAGGTAAAGTAAATTATTCTTTAACATTACGTTTTGTCAGTGAGAATGTGGAAGGTATTACTCTGAAAAATATTACCTCTCCCTTGAAATTTACCTAGATATAGGTACCTGGTTAGATTACTTCATCTTGGAAAACTAAGCGATTCTAAAAAAATCATTTTTTTGCCTTGAAAGACTCGAATTAAATAACATGAAAGAGCTCACTCCCACTTAAGGTAGATTATTTTTCGTGGTACATACTTTTAGATTAAAAATAATTCACAGCCAAAGGGTGCCCATTTGGGAATGAAAACATAGAGACCTGGTTAGATTACATCATCTTAGAAAATTAAGCGATTCTAAAAAAGTAATTTTTTTGCCTTGAAAGACTCGAATTAAATAACATGAAAGATCTCACTCCCACATAAGGTAGATTATTTTTCGTGGTACATACTTTTAGATTAAAAATAATTCACAGCCAAAGGGTGCCCATTTGGGAATGAAAACAAAGAGAACCTGAATGCGAGGGCAAGATCTATTTCGTAAAGTATTATTATATTATGTCAACTTTCAATGTAGGTAGCATTTGCAAATACCCTCGTGTAATGTAGAGAACTTGGATGCGAGGGCAAGATCTATTTCGTAAAGTATTATTATATTATGTCAACTTTCAATGTAGGTAGCAATTGCAAATACCCTCGTGTAATGTGGTACACGTTGAGCCATCCAACAAACAAAGGTAAATTTTGCAATGTTATGAGAGAAAGAAATAATAATAATAGTTTCCTTTCAAATGTTTTTCCACTTTTACTTCTCTCAGAATTTAATATACAAAAGTACGCTTCATTAGGATGAAGTAAAATTAAAGTTTTGAATAATGTATTTTTATATGTACTTTTGGATTAATGTGGGGTATACTTCATACCTACGTTAGATTAACTTCGAAATGTTGGAGAAATTTTCACCTCTGCTGTGGCACGTTGGTATGTTGCAAATTTAGATTTGCTTCAGGAATGTGCTCAGAAAGAATACCACAGGGATGAAAAAGTAGAATAAAATTGCGATCAGCAAGCAATACATGGGTCTTACCCGTTGATTTGTTAATCAATCAATCAATCAATCAATCAATCAATCAATCAATCAATCAATCAATCAATCAATCAATCAATCAATCAATCAATCAATCAATCAATCAATCAATCAATCAATCAATCAATCAATCAATCAATCAATCAATCAATCAATCAATCAATCAATCAATCAATCAATCAATCAATCAATCAATCAATCAATCAATCAATCAATCAATCAATCAATCAATCAATCAATCAATCAATCAATCAATCAATCAATCAATCAATCAATCAATCAATCAATCAATCAATCAATCAATCAATCAATCAATCAATCAATCAATCAATCAATCAATCAATCAATCAATCAATCAATCAATCAATCAATCAATCAAGTAGACTAGTAGAGAATCGCGAGGGATTTATTGTGGCCGGACTTTGAAATTTTCAGGCTTTTTGTCATGGAAATTATTATTTCCACCAATGAACTAGGTAATTACGTCCGTAGATGGTATTATTTTTATGTTTCTGTTATACTGAGGTATGTGCCCACTTAGTCACTTACCATCCCTTAGGTATTATTTACAAAAGGTACAATTAAAACTGGAAATCACTAACTCGTACTTGTAAATCCTCACAAAAAACAATCTAGGACAAAAAACAATCTAGGCCTTTTGAAAGAACTTATAGAGAGGTACACTTTCTATACACCTATGTGCATGCCTGGCAATTATTTCGTTCCAAACATTTTGTACTTATATAAAATTCCTTTGATCTTGAGAGAAAATTGGAATGTACGTTTCCGAAGGGATTAGTCCTTCTGTATGCTCAAAGTCTATTTCAAAATCAAAGTCGAATAAAAATTATTTTTTTCATTTTGTGAATTCGAGAGAAAGGATTACCTACCTATCATTTCATAAAAAAAGCGTGAAGCAGAATATTTATGCTGAGAGACTTACCCTTGTCAATACTGAGTTCACTGGAGGTTCTACGTAGATTACTAGGAGCTTCCAAGTTCTCACAAGACGAAGAAAAGAATTTATCGAACTTTTGTAGATTGAATTTCACAGGATTGGATAGCAAAGAAATATAAGAAGATGATCGTTTCATTGCAGAGGACATATCCGGCCTATCATACTGACTTAGAGAATTATGCCTATTGATTTTGGGAATATTGGTTTTTGGTTTTTCATCCTTTGGTTTGGAAGCGACAACAACTGAATCATCGCAATAAATACTGATCGGTCTCTTTATATTTTCATAAGTGGAAATTTTGAAATTTATCAAACTACTTGTAGGATTTCCACTGGACTTGGGTTTAGCTGTTCGTGAGTTTTTATCATTGATTAAGGTTGCTAACTCTCGCACACCCACTTTACTTTCATTTATAAAACTTGACAACTCATTTATGACAGCGGATTTAGTATCTGTCACTTTGCTTTCTTTCTTATCCTCATCCCTCTTATTGATTATATCTTTGCAGCCTCGTTCTTTATTATTTTTGTTCACAGTGCTTACAATCGGATTACTTTTGGGTTCATTGTTAGTTTCATTTCTTACGTCTGAATGTTTCTTTGAACCAACATTAACTTCTTCACTAGCACTTTCAAGAGATGACTCCTTGCAAGAGAGGGGTTTCCTGAAGTCAGCATTATCATAATCATTTATCATTTTGGCTTCTTGTGGTATTATCTGACTGTTTTGTTCAGAATATTTCTCTTGCAGTTTTTCATTTGAATTATTATCTTTAGTTTGCTGATACTGCCTATTACTGACACAACATTCTTCTCTTGCACCATCATCTACCATATCTAAACCATTGACTTGTTTCAGCCTACTATAAATATGATTATTATTCGTTTCTCTTCGAGGTATGGTCTCTAATCCATCATTGAACCTGTTCTGTACTTCATTCTTTTGATTATTATTTTCGTATATCTTACTTGATGCATCATCTAACTCAAGTCCAGAGTCATTGCCCATTGAGTTCTGTTTACTATCCGAGCCCTCATCATCAGGTTTATATTTCTTGTAATCATTTTCAATCGTAACACTAACTATCATTTCATTGGCAAATTTCTTAGGTTTTGGTGATATCTCATCATTGACACAGATACCATTGGAAGTTTCTGTATGTATGACTAGGTTATTTTCCAATGGGTTCTTGCTAACTATTTCCGTTAGATTGCTAATGGTTACTGTGTCAAACTCCGTCAAGGTGGGGGAGGAGTTATTCATGTCTCGGAAAGCAGTTGGTGGATCAGGAAGCTTATATTCCCACTGTAAGCTTTCCGGTTCTTCATTGACTTCTGTGTAGGTTAAAGATGGCGTCTCGTAGTCTTTCGTAGCATTATGGAAAATCCTATCAATCTCATCGTCTAGCTTAAATTCAGTGCTGAAGCTTTCTTGAGCATTGTTACCTAGAAAGAAGGAAAATTATCATGAAACAATTTTATTGGCTTTTATAATATTACAAAAGCCCGACTGACATGCGGTTGTAAAAATAAAAGAGAAGGCAAGAAAAAAGAAGTATTACAAGAATAGGATCAAGACCCACTTTGTACAATGTTTACGTTGGTATTAAGACTTGACTGCCTGTTACTTCTCTTGTCTTTTTTTTTTTTAATTTACTCTATTTTAAATTGAATCGAGAGAAAAAGCTTAGTTCCACAACTGCTAACATGAACATGACCGAATTTCTATTATTTTCTATATCTGCCTACATCCCCAGAAGAAGAAAAATATTCTAGGACGGAAATTAAAATTATTGACATAGCAAGTGGTTTTTTAAGATTTTTTTTTTCCTAAAAAAAAAAAAAAAAAAAAAAAAAAATGTCAAACAGCGCCCCTAAAAACAAACACTGTAAAGCACGTTCAATGGAAAAGGAATTTTCCTCTGAGCTACATTTTAGATTGTTGTTTCCTACTGTGTGAACACACAAAGCTTTGAGTTTCAGAAACGATATCTCACTTAAATGAAAGCCACAGATATCCTCTACGAAGGAACAAAAATTGAAGTGGTGAGCAAAATACTCAAAGTAGACGATATTTTGCTTTAGACAATTATAAGGAATATTCTTGTTTTTAAAGAATTTTAAAAATATTCTTAGACGGTACCATGTATTTTATTGAGTAGGTATTCTCTGTATACAAACACATTGTCCCACAATTCCCACATGTTTCATAGAGACAAAATCTGACGTCATATTTTTTCAAGCTTTTGTCCAAATGGAAATTATTTTCCCATTAAACCAATTTAACATGTTCTCTAAAAGTAAATTAGCTATTGAAAGTTCGTTATATTAAAATATCCTTACGAGTAAACTCGATAGACATATCAAGAGGACTAAGGACATCAATATTTATGTTATTAAAGTGACATAAAACGATTGGCAGCTACTCGTATACATAAGTATTAGGGGATTATCAGAATTGTATTCTGACAATGTCATATTTATAATAACCATGTCGAAATTATTTGCATGAGTATGACAGATTCGCCTGAAGATATTAAATTTAAAATTAGTTGAAATAGAGAGTATCAAGTACAGGATGATGAATTATTAAAGTTATTATGAACACCTGAAAGATTTTTACCTTTTTATAACACATTCTTTATTATTATTATTATTATTATTATTATTATTATTATTATTATTATTATTATTATTATTATTATTATTATTATTATTATTATTATTATTGTTTATTATTACCTCTTGAAACTGTAGGCTGTGTGGGAGAACAAGATTATTATACCGGCAGAAAAAACTATCAAAGACTCACATTACGTGTTTAATTTACATGCAAGTAGCTCTGTACAAAGAATTTCGATGAAATATGTGTCTGGAATTATTTAAAAATTATAAAGTCACTCCTTAGCCCGCAACCAAAATATCATACCTTAATCCATACCTAGCAGAGTTTGTATTTACACATCGACAATACTCTTAAAAAGATTACTTATAATCGAAATTGATAAACTCAGTGTCCTATAAACCACACCAAATTATAGTCCAGCAAATGAAGAATCATTCAGGTCTTACGTTATGACGAGATTCGAAACACTTTTGAGTCTTCATTTGCTGTACTAAAAGGGAAGTTATTATATTTCGGAGAGTTACTTCTTTGAAATTTTGTAAAAACCCCAGCTTGAGATGTTGATTACCGACTGTTAAGACTTGTTATTGGACAAGTTAACATAAAAGTTATCAGTACTGATAAGTGATAATTATCTGACCATGGTAAGGCTGTTTCAACTAGGCAAAAAGTAGTATGTAAAATTTGCGTACGATATAGAATAGGAGATGTCAACTATAATCGTGAAGTTGCATTGGTTACATCTTTATCGACACCGATAACTTTATGTCGATCAAACTGCCTATTGTTAAAATTCTTGGAAATAAACCATAATGTACAGAAGATAAAATAAACCATGCACACCTGGTTCACATGCAAGGGAAGGGTCCTTCGTTTCCTCCAGACTTTGGTTTGGCTCGGAAGTTTCAACATCTTTGGTATCATGACTCAGACTATCAAGTTTCATTCTCTTTGGAGGACTAGGTGCTCTTCTTTTGACTTTGGGAATTTCGCAGTCAGCATTAAAGAGCTTTGTTCGTGGCTTTGGTTGAGGGACTTTACTAAAGGGAATGCTACTACAACATTCTAAAGTTTAAGAACAAGGTAAAAACAAATGTTTCAATTAGGTATTTACATAATTATTTACACAATGTACGAAGGGGTAGGGGGTCAGAATTTAGGCAACAGTATTTACAAGAGGAGGGTTTCAATTTTTTACGAAAGTGTGCAACGTCAGGAATATGAACAATTCATTAGAACTATTTGAATACCTTGGGAAAAATGTGAACATAATGAGGCAGACTGGAGTTTTTTTATTTGCCATTACACAAACATAAAATAATAGATACCTACAAAACACTCCATAATAATAGGTACGTACCTATATTTGGAAAGGCTATGTTTTTATAATATAGGTACTTAATTAAAATTGTTTAAAACTTGTTCAAGCTTTAATAAAACTTTTTAAGCACGCTAGTAGAGCTCATAAAAAAGTACAAAATTTAGGTTCTTGAAAATGAATTATGGACGTTGCAATCCTTCATAAAGTTCAAATTAGAAGTTCGAGATAAGTAAAGTCAGTACATGTAGGTGTTAGAGAAGAGAAGGTAAATGACTTGAGAGTAAGAATAATGATTAGAAACTGTACATTAGAAAAACTTTTCAAGAGTATAGAAAGAATTGTGACCTACGAAATTCTCTACTACTGAAAGGTTTACAAGAGATGTGGGAATAAAGGTTTACAAGGGATATTTACAGATAAAATTGAAGAGACTGTCACTGCACAATTCCTCATACATACTCTTCCGTTTTGTTCGACAGGATAGTTTCAAGTTTACTTAGAAAACCTGTCCAGGATTCATTGGATTCCGTTCTGTTAAAGTTTGACAGATAAGGGGGTGGTGGCTCAAAAAAGTTGAACTGTTCTACATTTTTATTTGACACATCTAATCCCAAGTCAACGTCATCGACAATGATATCGGGTAAACCTGGATTATTCCCGAACAGAAATACGGGTGGAATTTTAGAAAATTGTAAAACTTCATTGTTATCTGAATTTCCGCGTGCGGATTTTTCGTGAAATCCCAAAGACGATTGCGATTTTGAAATTCTTTGCCCGTTGATTGGGGAAGGTATTTGTGTGGGATCTATTTGAGGACAGTTAACTTGTTTGAGTTTGAGTAAGGGGGATCTATCTCGAGAAGGACTCCTGGATCGAGACCGACTTTCATATAACCCTGTACTTGTATCCAAATTTAAATGATTTTCACTAGGCGACTTCTGAATTTGTTTGAAAGTATTGAACTGTAAACCCGAATTTTCCCCTCTCTGAATCTCTCGTTTGGGACTTTTAATGGCAACTATTTCAGACGTAGGAGGTATAATGTCATCCAATAACTTCTGGGAATCCGGACTAATTAATCCTGAAGTGAAACGGTCTTCGTAGGTAAAATTAAAATGGTCTACTGGGAAGTCAACAACAGTATCTTCATCAGAGCTAGACATACCTGTAGGGGGAGTGGGGGAGGAGGAGGGAGGGAGTTCTACATCTCTACGGTGCACTGGGGGTGAAGGAAAACTACTTGGAAGGGTGGCTGACTTTTGTTTCATTTCTTCCTCCATGTCAAAACTCATAACTTTGTTTGACTTGAGTGTTTGAGTTTTTTCTTCGGGTAAGGCTGACATTTTCGTGTGTGATGAGGGAGGTAATGGAGCGGGCTTCTTTTTGCGAACTGTAAAGTACATTAAAATGTGGAAATGAGTAAGTTTTAAACTAACTTATTAAGTCAATTAAAAATTGTTTACTTATGTCGCTGCTCTAGAGTTTTAATAGTTTTAATTGAGTTTACATCGTTATTAAGCGAGATAGGTGCGATATTTAAAAGGCACTTCCCTTTTCCAATCACCAAACATAAACATCCCTATTCATTCATCTGTAATATCCTTGATATCTACATACCTACACCAAACGATCACAAAATACTTGATGCAAAATCTTATGAATGCCTGGAAACTGTTTGTGTATGCAATGTGCTATACTCTTCACAGGTTTACATAGATTATACGGAGAGGACAACCTCATAGTTTTAATGAATTCCTTATTTACCTGCCGCTGACGAAAGGGACACAGAAGAGGAAGAAATGTTGGACTTCTTGTACAGGGAAAGTCCTGTGCTTGCAGAGTTCAGATTAGAACAAGACTGACTCATTTTGAATTTAGCCGGAAGGTTGGTGTTGCTGGAGTGGTGAGACAATTTACTTCGTCTTGGAAGCGAGTCCGGTAAACTAAAAATAATAATGAAAAAAATGTAATATGAAAAACAATATGACTAAAATTATTTTTATTTCTAGATATTTATTTTCTCAACTTGTTGTTTGATTAATTACAAACTTTCCAGTCTATGTTTTCTTGAAATTAAATTGATCCTAAGGCAAGGTAAACCTGGACCTTTGATAAGTGCGCCTTCAGCATGTGATGTGTTCCAATCCACTAAATAACAATTAATTTAGGTAAATAATTAAAAGTAAATTTAGGTATAATGAAATTAAAATGAACGGAGATAAATATTTGTTGTGTTAAAGATTTCAATATGAGGGTAAATTTTTATGCTTCAGTTGGAATTCGAGTACGTGCCCCCCCGATTATCAGACGAAATCCCTCCATGCCAAAGTTGTTCTAGATAAATTTAAACTTGTCTAGTCTAGGTAATTGTATGTAATATAGGAGTACATTATGCAAATTTAATGCTTTAATAAAAAATAAATGTTCATAATGTTTCATGCAACTTTCCTCATTCGTTATACACTTTTTTCCCCATACGAATCAGAAATTGAATGAGGTCAATTAACCTTAAAGCTAAAGACCTCAATATAGGTTCCCCCTAAATGGGAAAATTGAATTAAATGGGGGTGTTTTAAATCTATTAAAGAGCTCAAACGATTCAGACAAAAAAAAAATCTATAAAACAATAATGATAAAATGTATTTTTTAAAGCTCACTCAAATATAAAGGTTTAATGGATTCAAAGGAGAAAGATAAAAGAAAAAGGGAAAATGGGAAGAGTGGAAAGGGGTGGAAAAATGACAAAGGAGAAAGGGAAACGAGAAGAATAATAATAATAAACTAACTTATTAAGTCAATTAAAAATTGTTTACTTATGTCGCTGCTCTAGAGTTTTAATAGTTTTAATTGAGTTTACATCGTTATTAAGCGAGATAGGTGCGATATTTAAAAGGCACTTCCCTTTTCCAATCACCAAACATAAACATCCCTATTCATTCATCTGTAATATCCTTGATATCTACATACCTACACCAAACGATCACAAAATACTTGATGCAAAATCTTATGAATGCCTGGAAACTGTTTGTGTATGCAATGTGCTATACTCTTCACAGGTTTACATAGATTATACGGAGAGGACAACCTCATAGTTTTAATGAATTCCTTATTTACCTGCCGCTGACGAAAGGGACACAGAAGAGGAAGAAATGTTGGACTTCTTGTACAGGGAAAGTCCTGTGCTTGCAGAGTTCAGATTAGAACAAGACTGACTCATTTTGAATTTAGCCGGAAGGTTGGTGTTGCTGGAGTGGTGAGACAATTTACTTCGTCTTGGAAGCGAGTCCGGTAAACTAAAAATAATAATGAAAAAAATGTAATATGAAAAACAATATGACTAAAAATATTTTTATTTAGATATTTATTTTCTCAACTTGTTGTTTGATTGATTACAAACTTTTCAGTCTATGTTTTCTTGAAATTAAATTGATCCTAAGGCAAGGTAAACCTGGACCTTTGATAAGTGCGCCATCAGCATGTGATGTGTTCCAATCCACTAAATAACAATTAATTTAGGTTAAATAATTAAAAGTAAATTTAGGTATAATGAAATTAAAATGAACGAAGATAAATATTTGTTGTGTCCAAGATTTCAAAATGAGGGTAAATTTTTATGCTTCAGTTGGGATTCGAGTACGTGCCGCCCCCCCCCCCCCCCCCTCTCTCCGCAAAAACCCCCCCACCAAAGATGTTTCTCAGAAAATTATAGAATTTCGATGAAATATGTGTCTGGAATTATTTAAAAATTATAAAGTCACTCCTTAGCCCGCAACCAAAATATCATACCTTAATCCATACCTAGCAGAGTTTGTATTTTTAAAGAGACAATACTCTTAAAAAGATTACTTATAATCGAAATTGATAAACTCAGTGTCCTATAAACCACACCAAATTACAGTCCAGCAAATGAAGAATCATTCAGGTCATACGTTATGACGAGATTCGAAACACTTTTGAGTCTTCATTTGCTGTACTAAAAGGGAAGTTATTATATTTCGGAGAGTTACTCCTTTGAAATTTTGTAAAAACCCCAGCTTGAGATGTTGATTACCGACTGTTAAGACTTGTTATTGGACAATTTAACATAAAAGTTATCAGTACTGATAAGTGATAATTATCTAACCATGGTAAGGCTGTTTCAACAAGGCAGAAAGTAGTATGTAAAATTTGCGTACGATATAGAATAGGAGATGTCAATTATAATCGTGAAGTTGCATTGGTTACATCTTTATCGACACCGATAACTTTATGTCGATCAAACTGCCTATTGTTAAAATTCTTGGAAATCTTTGAAATTTTGTAAAAACCCCAGCTTGAGATGTTGATTACCGACTGTTAAGACTTGTTATTGGACAAGTTAACATAAAAGTTATCAGTACTGATAAGTGATAATTATCTGACCATGGTAAGGCTGTTTCAACTAGGCAAAAAGTAGTATGTAAAATTTGCGTACGATATAGAATAGGAGATGTCAACTATAATCGTGAAGTTGCATTGGTTACATCTTTATCGACACCGATAACTTTATGTCGATCAAACTGCCTATTGTTAAAATTCTTGGAAATAAACCATAATGTACAGAAGATAAAATAAACCATGCACACCTGGTTCACATGCAAGGGAAGGGTCCTTCGTTTCCTCCAGACTTTGGTTTGGCTCGGAAGTTTCAACATCTTTGGTATCATGACTCAGACTATCAAGTTTCATTCTCTTTGGAGGACTAGGTGCTCTTCTTTTGACTTTGGGAATTTCGCAGTCAGCATTAAAGAGCTTTGTTCGTGGCTTTGGTTGAGGGACTTTACTAAAGGGAATGCTACTACAACATTCTAAAGTTTAAGAACAAGGTAAAAACAAATGTTTCAATTAGGTATTTACATATTTACACAATGTACGAAGGGGTAGTGGGTCAGAATTTAGGCAACAGTATTTACAAGAGGAGGGTTTTAAATTTTTACGAAAGTGTGCAACGTCAGGAATATGAACAATTCATTAGAACTATTTGAATACCTTGCGAAAAATGTGAACATAATGAGGCAGACTGGAGTTTTTTTATTTGCCATTACACAAACATAAAATAATAGATACCTACAAAACACTTCATAATAATAGGTACGTACCTATATTTGGAAAGGCTATGTTTTTATAATATAGGTTCTTAATTAAAATTGTTTAAAACTTGTTCAAGCTTTAATAAAACTTTTTAAGCACGCTAGTAGAGCTCATAAAAAAGTACAAAATTTAGGTTCTTGAAAATGAATTATGGACGTTGCAATCCTTCATAAAGTTCAAATTAGAAGTTCGAGATAAGTAAAGTCAGTACATGTAGGTGTTAGAGAAGAGAAGGTAAATGACTTGAGAGTAAGAATAATGATTAGAAACTGTAGCTGTAGGTACATTAGAAAAACTTTTCAAGAGTATAGAAAGAATTGTGACCTACGAAATTCTCTACTACTGAAAGGTTTACAAGAGATGTGGGAAGCGATCATGAGAAAGTCTTCCAGGAATACTTGTACTCACTTACTGAGGAATTTGACGAATTACTTCGGAGAATTGGAGACCCTTGCCTCTTTTATTGCGTAGGTAGGTTAAGTTTAGGTCGGAGTACGAGAGGTCCTTTGGGTAAAATGGAATTTTTCCTTTTCTTTTTTTTCTGAATATTTGTTTAAACTTTTTGCAAAATTAAAAAAATAAAATCTTTCAGAAGTTTTATCTAATTAAAATTTATATTTCTCAAAAGAATTTAACCATAAAAGCACCATTTTCCATCAGCCGGGAAACTTTGTTGAGAAAGCTTCATGAATCCCTTAATTCATGTTAACTTCATAATAAGGTACAAACTACCTGTCTAGATGAACTTGTACAATGCCAAATTTTCACCTCCCCCTTCTCATTTTTCACGATACTTTCTACGATCCCGTGGGAAATTTAATCGAAACGGTGGGTTTTTATTAAATGTAAGAAAAACGACAACGCTCGGAATTATATCAAGATAAAAATCTGGTAGGTCTTCATATTCCTAGGAGACTTGAAGGTTAGAAAAATCTCCCTGCATCTTTTTTTATCAAGTTATCTGTTTACGTGGTGGCAAAAAGGTTTTTGGCCCAAAAGTAGGTTATTTTGTAAGTCTATTACAAATTTTGAGTCCCTTAGGAACCCTCCGATATGTGATTTACCTGTTACTAGTCTATTCTATTCTACAGACTTGTTAGGCCCTACGATTCCAATGTGCGACGAGCCTTGAAAATTTGGAAAACTTACCTGTTACTCTCTGGACTCTCACTTAGCAGGGATGCCTCATGATAACCGCTACTGTCAGAACTATTCCGTGAGTGTGAAATCAAGTAATGTGAATCCGAGTTACTGCTACTGACACTCTGAAACATAGAAACATTGTCAGGTTAAACCACGACGAGCATGGATGCATATACGGGTGACGGATTGAACACTGCTGACCAACTCTTACTTACTTTCCGTTTCCGGAACCACCTTTAAATCTTGAACTTCCAAAAGTTTGCAACTTGAACAGCTCTCTGGTTGGCTTCCTTTTTTCATATTCCTAGGAGACTTGAAGGTTAGAAAAATCTCCCTGCATCTTTTTTTATCAAGTTATCTGTTTACGTGGTGGTAAAAAGGTTTTTGGCCCAAAAGGAGGTTATTTTGTAAGTCTATTACAAATTCTGCGTCCCTCAGGAACCCTCCGATATGTGATTTACCTGTTACTAGTCTATTCTATTCTACAGACTTGTTAGGCCCTATGATTCCAATGTGCGACGAGCCTTGAAAATTTGGAAAACTTACCTGTTACTCTCTGGACTCTCACTTAGCAGGGATGCCTCATGATAACCGCTACTGTCAGAACTATTCCGTGAGTGTGAAATCAAGTAATGTGAATCCGAGTTACTGCTACTGACACTCTGAAACATAGAAACATTGTCAGGTTAAACCACGACGAGCATGGCTTGCATATACGGGTGACGGATTGAACACTGCTGACCAACTCTTACTTACTTACTTTCCGTTTCCGGAACCACCTTTAAATTTTGAACTTCCAAAAGTTTGCAACTTGAACAGCTCTCTGGTTGGCTTCCTTTAGGTCATCGTGTGTGCAGGTATTCTCTAATTGATCACAGTTGAGATCTTTCTCTTGGAAGGCTTCTCACAGGAAAACTAGACCAACTCTTGATGTATCGTCAAGGAAACATAGAGATTTTCATTAGGCTTAGGGTGGATTTCACAAGTATTTTTTCAGTCCCTAGAAGGCCTGTTAAACTAGAAGCTTGTTAAGTTCCATTTGATCTGTAGGTATAGGCTTAACAGAGCTGTTAAGCCAACAGGCTGCTAAAAAGAAGGTTGGTGAAATCCACCATTAAATACTTTTATTTTTCCTTTTTTCAAATTCCCTCAACCTAAGGAGGATACGGTCAAGGTACCTGCTCTCTGTTAAAAATATCCAATTATTCAATTCAATATTCAAATTTACAAGAATTCAATTCAATCCACCCTGAAGAAAACTCATCACTTCCTATTCTTTTTCCACATACGAGTTTCACCATTGCAACATTTGCAACAATGATGAAAATTATGAACTAATAATACTCATGAACCAATAATACTTATGAACCAATACCTTCCAAGCATCACTGTAATCATGATAATGTGTGATGTGTTACAAAGAAGCGAGTGAAGATCCTATGATATCATAGAATATCATTTTCTAATTGATATTCCATGGGTATATTCTACCGTGGCCCTGACAATCAAACCAGCACCTGATTGAATGCTAATTATAATTACCGATGAAGAAGATACCTCACTGTTTTCTTCATGGGCACCACTGGTAGAACAATCACCAGACACATACCTACCTACTCGTAGGTAGTGCTTAGCCAGTCACTTTTCAACTTATACCTACCTAATGCCTAAGCAGTCACTCACCATAGGCCATAGGTACTAGATACCTACTACCTGCGAGTGCTTTAATAGTCCATTTTTTTGTCTGTATTTTCTAGGTTCGAGTGTGATTTCTGAATTTTATTTCTAGGAATTTGTTTCTGAGTCTGAGGCTCCCAAAGTAGGGAAATCATGGTAGGAATAATTTCTGGAATGTCGGAAAGTTCTTCAAAATCAAAAATTCACTAATTTATTGGTAGCTAGTAGTTATTATAACATTTATTTTTTCCTAATTTTCACTATGTTCATCATCACATTCGTTGAATTGTTTTGGTTATGGGGACATTCAAAATATACTAACTTATTCTTAGAAAGTTGTACACTCACGGTTTGTGACTGAAGTTGTGGAGGCTTGGGGGCGGGCCTGCGTTTTCTGCCGGGTCTTGGAGGAGGCATAACAGAAGCTAATGGAGGTGATTCCGTGGAGGCATCTGACCTGGTTGGACTCAGACTTCGACCTCCGAGACTTCCACTGCTCAAGCTTTCGTCACACTGAAATCAAAGGGAAAGTCAATTAGCTTTTAAAGAAGCTGAGGCCATATGACCCTTTGGAGGCTGTCTCAATGTCGCATTCTGGAGAATCTCAAGGGCTTTCAGAACACTTCTGCAGAGATCCTTTGGTGATCTACGCTTGCGCTCTATTCTCGTTAAACGGATTAAACCAGAAACTGAGAATAATTATTTCAGAAAGTAAAATAGGTGTTGCTGATTACCCAAGTGAGAAAGTACTATGAATTATTACCCAAAATATTCAATCCTCTTCCTTTGGTGACGCGACGTCAAGTCCCGAGAATATTTAGGTTTGTGTGAAAAATCAAAACCGGTAAACTGAAATCACCAATAGTTGTTGCTAGTTATTCTACTTCTGTTCGCACAAATGTGACTACAATTCTAATCGCAGAATTTGTGTAAACTTTTATTATCTTAGGAATGCGTTAAAATTTTCCTATTAAATTGGTTCCTCGAATATTGAGGCACTTGTCGATAGGGGGGGTTATTAAATCTGTAATAACTGAAACGTAATATTAGATTAAACATAATCTTGTGTTAGCATAGCACTTTACAAGTGACACGATTGATATGGGTTTAGCAATCAGGGGTGGATTTTGTGGTCCTGTAATGGGTGACATCTGTAACACACGCACAGATGGCCCTTTGGAGGCTGTTTCATTCTCAAGAATCTCAAGGACTTTTGGAATACTTCTGCAGAGATCCTTTGGTGATCTACGCTTGCGCTCTTCTCTCGGTAAACGGATAAATTAATCAGAAACTGAATTATTTCAGAAAGTAAAATAGGTGTTGCTGATTACCCAAGTGAGAAAGTAGGTACTATGAATTATTACCCCAAATATTCAATCTTCTTCCTTTGGTGACGCGACGTCAAGTCCCGAGAATATTTAGGTTTGTGTGAAAAATCAAAACCGGTAAACTATCAAACTGAAATCACCAATAGTTGTTGCTAGTTATTCTACTTCTGTTCGCACAAATGTGACCACAATAAATTCTAATAGCAGAATTCGTGTAAACTTTTATTATCTGAGGAATGCGTTAAAATTTTCCTATTAAATTGGTTCCTCGAATATTGAGGCACTTGTCGATAGGGGGGTTATTAAATCTGTAATAACTGAAACGTAATATTAGATTAAACATAATCTTGTGTTAGCATAGCACTTCACAAGTGACACGATTGATATGGGTTTAGCAATCAGGGGTGGATTTTGTGGTCCTGTAATGGGTGACATCTGTAACACACGCACAGATGTACTGTCTTAACTGCTAAGGTGTTATCGTGCCGTAAGCGAAGAGAGAAGGAAGACCGGACAGGAGAAACAAAGGCGTTCTAAGAACGCACCTTATCTTTTAAGGTTAATATATTTCCATTTCCAAGTACCGATGTACTGAAAAGTTACCAAACTACTGATTGGCCCTGACTCCCTTAGTAGTTATCGTGCTGTAAGCGAAGAGAGAAGGAAGACCGGACAGGAGAAACAAAGGCGTTCTAAGAACGCACTTTATCTTTTAAGGTTAATATATTTCCATTTCCAAGTACCGATGTACTGAAAAGTTACCAAACTACTGATTGGCCCTGACTCCCTTAGTAATTTCGTCTAGGAAAATTTGCTAATCAAATAAAATTGCCACGCGAGCCACACCTAAGGTTTGACTGAAACTGTTATCAGACTATCAGCTACTTCAACTAAAAGCAGTAAACAGAAATTACTATTAACTACCTACCTATAGTATTATTTTTAGACTATTTTTTACAAATACCTACAGTACGATAGCTAGGTAGAAAAACCTATCTGATAGAATAATTTTTTGTTCATATTTTGCGCCGAATTTTTCTTGGTTTTATTATCTTCGATGACCTTCACTTGCACAGTTACACATTTTAGCGTTACTTCATGGGCAATGATTATTTTTGGGGAAGGTTCATTTTTCTTATAGTCACTCTAGGACTCTGGATGGTATTTATTAGACTTTAACCAAGAGCTAATAGGTATAATACGTACCTAATACTGTAAAGGTACCTTATCTGCAAGCTTCCGTCATACGATAAAAAAAAAAAAAAAAAAAAAAAAAAACCGCCAATTTTAAACACAAAAAAAAAATTTTTCAAATTATAAAAAAAAAAAAAAAAAAAAAAAAAATCTGCAAGCTTTAAATACGAGTAAACATTGTTCTAAGTTTCAAACGTTGAGGAAACTTCTGACTAATATTATTATTTTTACAGAAAATTTCGGAAAATGGTTGATCGACGGTTAGACGGTTGTCTAAACCGCCGATTTAATTAAGTTTCTAGGATACCGCGCAGACACCTAATTGCCAACTCGTCACTAGGTCATGATGAGGTGTGAAAATGAAAGTAGGTATACTTACACGATCAAGAGATGATTTCAAGCCAATTATGTCGACTGTGGAGACGCCCAGGGGTCTATCCGACTTGGGGACCAGAGCTCACTTTAAATGAAAGCCACAGATATCCTCTACGAAGGAACAAAATTGAAGTGGTGAGCAAAAATACTCAAAGTAGACGATATTTTGCTTTAGACATTATAAGGAATATTCTTGTTTTTAAAGAATTTTAAAAATATCTTAAGACGGTACCATGTATTTTATTGAGTAGGTATTCTCTGTATACAAACACATTGATCCCACAATTCCCACATGTTTCATAGAGACAAAATCTGACGTCATATTTTTTCAAGCTTTTGTCCAAATGGAAATAATTTTCCCATTAAACCAATTTAACATGTTCTCTAAAAGTAAATTAGCTATTAAAAGTTCGTTATATTAAAATATCCTTACGAGTAAACTCGATAGACATATCAAGAGGACTAAGGACATCAATATTAATGTTATTAAAGTGACATAAAACGATTGGCAGCTACTCGTATACACAAGTATTAGGGGATTATCAGAATTGTATTATGACAATGTCATATTTATAATAACCATGTCGAAATTATTTGCATGAATATGACAGATTCGCCTGAAGATATTAAATTTAAAATTAGTTGAAATAGAGAGTATCAAGTACAGGATGATGAATTATTAAAGTTATTAGGCAATGACAAGGGGTATAATTTTAAGCACTCAAGTTTACATAATTTTATTTTACATAAATTTGTCAAAGAAGAAATGATCGGCGGTGTCTGCAAAGATATCTTACGAGAATAAGGTGAACAATAGTCCGTCCCTTATACCTTTTTATTACTATTGTAATAATAAAGGAAGGACGGACTAAAAACGTAGGCTCTGAAAGTTGGTTTTCCCTCTAACGGCCGATTAATTTTACCAATTCTCCCTTCAAGTTGGTTTTCCCTCTAATTTTCTATTTAGTTTCCTCTGTAACCTACGAGTATTTTACATTCATTTTCTAAATACATTCCTGATTTTTTCCCCTCATACAGGAACGAAAATTTCCCCCGTTTCAGAATGTTCCTTTTTCTGCACTTGATGGTCCTGATATAAACAAGAAATTACTGTGAAATGTGGTGCAACACATAAAATCCTGTTTGCATTTTTCTTATCTAGTCTCGGTAGTAATAGAAAAATATTTACTCTCGAAAATGCTGCTTTCAACCTTGACATTTTTTTGCTGACTTAACCTGTTTGCTACATGAGTCCGCAGTCCGCACCAGACTCAACTCTAAACGGTTTCCCATGGAATTTTAGTACAACAATCAATTGCTGTATTTTATTACTCAAATTACGAATGAAATAAAATCTGAGCTACTTTATCCTAATCAAAAGAATCAAAAGGTAGAGAACGATTGTCTTCTTCTTTTATTTATTTTATTTCTTACTTTCATTTTTTTCAATGTGGGAATGAATGAACTTAATTAAATCAGATTTCGTTATTAAAATTTGAAGGTTTATTTCTGGCATGATTTGTAAAGTGCTATAATAGAATTCAAGGAATCTATTCCTCCTAAATCGATACAATTGTGCATTTTACACTATGCAAGTATTGGTTACATACCTGGAAATTTGTCAAACACAGCGTAAGCTCGTCGATTGAGAGACTCTTTAAAACTGCGTAATCTCTACGATATTGCACACCTTGGCAGGGGGATATTTCTATTGATAATCGGTAATCGGTGTGATGTAAACATGACGCAATAGAAATATTTTCGTACTTACTCAATCCTTGGTTCAAATTTGATGAGGTACGCCTCCCGTCATACTGAACCTCTTTTCTAAGGTGCATTACTCGTATGAGTGATAATTATAGATCTAGTAACGAACGGTCGTTGGGGGCCTATTCACCCAGGGGCGCGCGAAACGAAATGGTTCTTAAAATGACAGTTGAAGAAGAGGAGGAGGAAGAAGAATAAGAAAAAAAAAGAGAAAAAGGGCATAGACATAAAGAAAATTTATTGAGGGTACTTTGTATGGACCAACTTGTCTTTTTCCTATTCAGAAGAAAGTAGGTAAGAATTTAATTTAAAACGACTGAGTTCATTACATATTTCCTTGATGACTGCAAAGGACGAAGACATTTTAATATACAATGCAGTCATTTTGGATAAAAGTAATCAAAGAAATTCAGAAATTGGTATTAAACATCAATAAATTAGGTAAATGATTTTAAAAATTTTCATAAAGCAAGCAAATTTCCCTGAAGTCTCTCCCATATTGCTAATACCTTATCGACTTTGGTGTAAAATAAACGATACCTAGGTACTCGATAGTAAATGACTTTTATTGTACATTCTTAAGATAAGGTAATCATGCACCTGCATTGCACATGAAAAACCCAACGATAATGCCCAAATGAAGAAGAAGAAATGTAAATGAATGATGTTTTTAATGATACCAGTAACCAATAAATTTGAACAATGTGATTATGTGTTCATCATAGGTATTTTACACATGAAAATAACGTATAGAACAGGTACCTAGTAAAATACCATTGTATTTATCAAGATATACAATGTCTAGACCACAAACAAAAAAACAAACAAACAGATAAACAAACAAATTGTTCATTAGAGCCAAATTAGTATCTCATCATTATGTACGAGCAAGTCCGTTGTGACTTGAAATTATTAATTTGCATATTTTCGAAGTAAGATAAAAACACGAGTAGATTTGAAAACGATGAATCACAAAAGAAAATTAAATGAATCACAAAAGAATCTTATCCAAATTCAGTTAACAAACACCTACACAATTTACCTGATGGATTTGGAAGATAAAAGACATCCTAACTTATTAAAATTAAATTTTCCTAAAATTTTCTTTTTTCCACTGTAGGTACATTAATTCCACAATAAATAAACACGTACAGATAAAGTACGTAGGTATCAATGTTACAAAATAGGTATTGTACCTACCTACCTACTGAAACTACCTATATGTGTGTAAATATTGTGTATCTGTAAGGATGTCGGTATTTACTATGTTTGTAGTAGGTAGTTACTATTTCCTACTAAATCTACAGCAAAAATATCTTTTTTTAGGATTAAAAAAATAAACAATTTTCAAAACACAATAAGTTTAATTGTACATAGGAAACTGTAAATGCAATATTTCACTGTGATACGCGATCCAGGTACAAAAACTACCTATCTAGGTACTGCAGATAAGATAACAAGGAGTGGGGCCCTATTAAGGTAGTACCTACATTTCATATTTTCAATTTATGAAAAATGACTATAATAATGAGCACGTGTGGTTTTTACAGCGATAGCAATATTGAGGAGCGCGGTAGCACTCCACCTTGCCAAGTCAACAAACGACTGTTTGTAGTGAGTCACTTATGAGGTGTCAGGTATGCTATTCATTCAAATCAGTTAAGAAACTTGCAGATGTGTGTTGATCAATTAAAGGTGGGTTAGCATTTTTGAGAAATTAGTTCTGGGCTCAAATATGAAACTGGATTTTGAATATTGAATCCTTTGGGAAGGTTTGAAAAATGCCTACTTGGATTTATGCACTTTTGTTTATTATACAAATTCTCTATTACAAATTCCATTATTTCGGTCCACAACACTTATGAGGTGTCAGGTATGCTATTCATTCAAATCAGTTAAGAAACTTGCAGATGTGTGTTGATCAATTAAAGGTGGGTTAGCATTTTTGAGAAATTAGTTCTGGGCTCAAATATGAAACTGGATTTTGAATATTGAATCCTTTGGGAAGGTTTGAAAAATGCCTACTTGGATTTATGCACTTTTGTTTATTATACAAATTCTCTATTACAAATTCCATTATTTCGGTCCACAACAAGAAACTTTCACAAGATTAACAAAAGATGTCAGAGAGAAGAGTGTTAAAAGTAAACGCTTGACGTTTATTAACAAAATTATTTATTGAATCCCATCTCCCCCTAATCAATGTCTGCTTTATTACAGCCGTTATCAAATAATTTATTCAAATTGAAAGTAAACTTCAAATTATTGGTTCAAAAACTCCAAAGGTAAATATCATTAATATTCATGTTTCATTATAAATATGGCCTACAAAACTTATGATTGAGTTGTGAAGTTGCGATGGCACAAGATTTTGTCATTTTATAATGCCTACTTTAATAACAGCAATCCATCTTCAATATTGAATCCCTTTGGCAAGTTTGGAAAATGCCACTTGGATTTATGCACCTTTTGTTTTATTATACAAATCTCTTATTACAAATTTCGCATTATTCGGTCCACCAACAAGAACTTTCACAACGATTAACAAAAGATGTCAGAGAGAAGAGTGGTTAAAAGTAAACGCTTGACGTTTAATTAACAAAATTATTTATTGAATCCCATCTCCCCTTAATTCAATGTCTGCTTTATTACAGCCGTATCAAATAATTTATTCAAATTGAAAAGTAAACTTCAAATTATTGGTTCAAAAACTCCCAAGTAAATATCATTAATATTCATGTTTCATTATAAAGTATGGGCCTACAAAAATTTATGATTGAGTTGTGAAGTTGCGATGGGCACAAGATTTTGTCCATTTTTATAATGCCTACTTTAATAACAGCAATCCATCTTCAATTCTTCAACTTATTCAGTTAGTTGAAATAAAACCAATTGAAGTATGTAAGTATTCATAGTAAATCTGGTACTAAGATCAGTAATCCATCTAACGATATTTCATTAGCCTTATAGGAATATTGTTTTTTTTTTTTTTTTAATTATTTAAAAAGATGAGTGTTTCACCGCCGTTTTTATTTCGTAGCGATGAAACAACTGCTACATTGGACGCTTGATGTGGCCTGTGGCGTGGCATGCCCATCCCGTAGTTTGCCTTTCGTCAGATGGGCGAGAAGGGGCACAATACTTCCCATTTAGGTGCTGGGTCAACACGAGAACACCAGAAAGTAACCCGTTGAAATATTTGCAATCGAAAAACGAGTACAAATTTTTGTCGATGGTGGGATTCGAACCCGGGACTTTCTGCATGGCAAGCAAGCGCGTTACCACTGGACCAACCGACGAAAAACGAAAAACGAAGCGCGTTACCATTGCATTAAGCTCATTCAATTACACCAAAGAATTATTTATTTTATCATCTAAACCTCAATACTCAATATCTACGATGTTCAAATCAAGTAGGCGCAATAAACATAACATCTTCACACATTGTCAGCAAGACTATTAACTGAACATCAAATTTACTTTTAAACATTACTGAGCATAAAAATTTATTACAAGAAATAATTGAATTAGAATTAGACAGAACTACCTACTTGTAGCAGATTGCTAAAAGATGTGTGAAGTATGAAATGACAGTTTAATTTTTTCTACGTGTCTGTGCCGTTTTGTGTTTCTTATGAAGTTATGAAGATAAGTGTTTTATTTAGAAGTTTAGCTTTAATAACCGTCTAGCGTGTGTTTAATTTTTATGTTCGCGTCATCTTCTGTTCAGGTTATCCCAATGGAGGAAGCCCTTTGGAATGGAAAAAAAATCTTATTCTTTTTCTTTGCCCCTTTCCGTGTACAGACGCGGTCGGCGTTTTTCGTCAGCCTTTCAATCAGCATTGCTTGGGCAGACATTAGGTTTTGGCTACAAATTTCACGAATGGATGCCCTTCGCACTCAACCTTAGCTATTTCTTTAGCAAGGGAAATTCAGGCTAGTAGGTATACCCCCTGTTTAAAGTCCCCCAGCCAGACACCTTTGGCATATCCACTAAAAATATTTGATCTACATTCAGTATTTGTACATTCAGTCCCATCACCAAGAACCATTGTAAAAGCCACAGACCATCTAAGACATTCGTCACAAACGGTACATACCGCGTAATAACTAAAGATTAACATACCTAATATCCTTTATACCTAATCCAAAAGGAAGTAATTTCAAGCAAAGTAATGAAAAACGTTTTAATATTTGTTTTAACGACAAAAACGAATTACCTAAAGCTCATAATGCCCGGTTTCACAGTCCGATGGTTAAGTTAACCACAGGAATTTACTTCTATTTAGATTGGTAGCAAACTGAGACAAAAAGCCAAGTTACTTTGACATTATTTTGCTCATGCTATCCAATAGTTTACGTGGCTGTTATACAGTACATCACTGGAGAAAAATAAATAAACGAAAATTCCAACATAAATAAAGTACCTATATGAACGGATAACTCCGTAACTCTCTGAAGGTCCATATTGAAATAGGTATACATTAAAAAATAACTTTTACAACCTTTCTTTGTGTCAGTTACTTATTGATAGTGATGATACCCTCACGGGCGAAACTTTTCTAAAGTAAAAATCTAAACCCCACCACAAACTGTCGTAAAAGTTATTCTTCAATCTATAGGTACAGAAATCAGAGATAATACCTACCTACTCAAGGGAGCCTATATGATATTATTCTATTCTATTCAGGCTATCTAGATGTTAACTATTAATTGCACTTAACCGAAGAGATGAAGAAGACCGCAACTTTTCTCAAGGACTGAAGATGGCCGAGTATTGTGGACTTAAATTATTTCCACCGTGGATCTTCTTTTATACATCAAGGCACCAAGGCTGAAGGTAGCTCGTCATGCAAAATGATTTCATTAAGATGGGACGAACTACTGTCTCATGGCAGGAAAATGTAGATAGACGATCGACTTCAAACTCCGTGAAGAGGATATACCTTGTCTATACTGCCCTAGGATTGTTCCTAAAAAGGATTAATCCTATTTCGAATCTGACAGTCCAGTCCGAACGATATAACGTACAAGATTCTAGTCCGAAGCTGACAGTCGACATAAAGCAGTTTTAGTTTTCCCGTAAAATGCTCATGCTATCCAATAGTTTACGTGGGTGTTAAACAGTACATCACTGGAGAAAAATAAATAAACGAAAATTCCAACATAAATAAAGTACTTATATGAACGGATAACTCTGTAACTCTCTGAAGGTCCATATTGAAATAGGTATACATTAAAAAATAACTTTTACAACCTTTCTTTGTGTCAGTTACTTATTGATAGTTTCCACAATAAAGAAACACGTACAGATAACGTACGTAGGTATCAATGTTACAAAATAGTTTGTACCTACCTACCTACTGAAACTATGTGTGTGTAAATATTGTGTATCTGTAAGGATGTCGGTATTTACTATGTTTATACGTATAGTAGGTAGTTACTATTTCCCACTAAATCTACAGCAAAAATATCTTTTTTTAGGATTAAAAAAATAAACAATTTTCAAAACACAATAAGTTTAATTGTACATAGGAAACGGGAAAACTAGACCAACTCTTGATGTATCGTCAAGGAAACATAGAGATTTTCATTAGAAAACTCATCACTTCCTATTCTTTTTCCACATAGGTACGAGTTTCACCATTGCAACAATGATGAAAATTATGAACTAATAATACTCATGAACCAATATTACTTATGAACCAATACCTTCCAAGCATCACTGTAATCATGATATGTGTGATGTGTTACAAAGAAGCGAGTGAAGATCCTATGATATCATAGCATAATATCATTTTCTAATTGATATTCCATGGGTATATTCTACCGTGGCCCTGACAATCAAACCAGCACCTGATTGAATGCTAATTATAATTACCGATGAAGAAGATACCTCACTGTTTTCTTCATGGGCACCACTGGTAGAACAATCACCAGACATATACCTACCTACGAGTAAGTAGGTAGGTACCTAGTGCTTAGCCAGTCACTTTTCAACTTGTACCTACCTAATGCCTAAGCAGTCACTAACCATAGGTACTAGAAACCTAGGTACTACCTGCGAGTGCTTTAATAGTCCATTTTTTTTTGTCTGTAGGTTCTGGGTTCGAGTGTGATTTCTGAATTTTATTTCTAGGAATTTGTTTCTGAGTCTGAGGCTCCCAAAGTAGGGAAATCGTGGTAGCAATAATTTCTGGAATGTCGGAAAGTTCTTTAAAATCAAAAATTTACTAATTTATTGTTAGCTAGTAGTTATTATAACATTTATTTTTTCCCAATTTTCACTATGTTCAGCATCACATTTGTTGAATCGTTTTGGTTATTTTGGAAATATAAAATACGAGTATGTTATGCTTAGGTATTCTTAGAAAGTTGTACACTCACGGTTTGTGACTGAAGTTGTGGAGGCTTGGGGGCGGCCTAACTTATTAAGTCAATTAAAAATTGTTTACTTATGTCGCTGCTCTAGAGTTTTAATAGTTTTCATTGAGTTTACATCGTTATTAAGCGAGACAGGTGCGATAATTAAAAGGCACTTCCCTTTTCCAATCACCAAACATAAACATCCCTATTCATCCATCTGTAATATCCTTGATATCTACATACCCCAAACGATCACAAAATACTTGATGCAAAATCTTATGAATGCCTGGAAACTGTTTGTGTATGCAATGTGCTATACACTTTATACACAAGGTTTACATTGTATGGTGAGGACAAGCAAATTGAAAACAATTCAGTTCCTGTATTCTGTATTTTTTTATATTTGAATTAGTTCTTGATATTAATACGTCGTTTATATAAATACTGAATAGATATTACATAATTTAATTAATTCCTTATTTACCTGCCGCTGACGAAAGGGACACAGAAGAGGAAGAAATGTTGGACTTCTTGTACAGGGAAAGTCCTGTGCTTGCACATACCTACCTACTCGTAGGTAGTGCTTAGCCAGTCACTTTTCAACTTATACCTACCTAATGCCTAAGCAGTCACTCACCATAGGCCATAGGTACTAGATACCTACTACCTGCGAGTGCTTTAATAGTCCATTTTTTTGTCTGTATTTTCTAGGTTCGAGTGTGATTTCTGAATTTTATTTCTAGGAATTTGTTTCTGAGTCTGAGGCTCCCAAAGTAGGGAAATCATGGTAGGAATAATTTCTGGAATGTCGGAAAGTTCTTCAAAATCAAAAATTCACTAATTTATTGGTAGCTAGTAGTTATTATAACATTTATTTTTTCCTAATTTTCACTATGTTCATCATCACATTCGTTGAATTGTTTTGGTTATGGGGACATTCAAAATATACTAACTTATTCTTAGAAAGTTGTACACTCACGGTTTGTGACTGAAGTTGTGGAGGCTTGGGGGCGGGCCTGCGTTTTCTGCCGGGTCTTGGAGGAGGCATAACAGAAGCTAATGGAGGTGATTCCGTGGAGGCATCTGACCTGGTTGGACTCAGACTTCGACCTCCGAGACTTCCACTGCTCAAGCTTTCGTCACACTGAAATCAAAGGGAAAGTCAATTAGCTTTTAAAGAAGCTGAGGCCATATGCATTATTTCGGTCCACAACAAGAAACTTTCACAAGATTAACAAAAGATGTCAGAGAGAAGAGTGTTAAAAGTAAACGCTTGACGTTTATTAACAAAATTATTTATTGAATCCCATCTCCCCCTAATCAATGTCTGCTTTATTACAGCCGTTATCAAATAATTTATTCAAATTGAAAGTAAACTTCAAATTATTGGTTCAAAAACTCCAAAGGTAAATATCATTAATATTCATGTTTCATTATAAATATGGCCTACAAAACTTATGATTGAGTTGTGAAGTTGCGATGGCACAAGATTTTGTCATTTTATAATGCCTACTTTAATAACAGCAATCCATCTTCAATTCTTCAACTTATTCAGTTAATTGAAATAAAACCAATTGAAGTATGTAAGTATTCATAGTAAATCTGGTACTAAGATCAGTTAATCCATAACAAGATTTTGTCATTTTATAATGCCTACTTTAATAACAGCAATCCATCTTCAACTTATTCAGTTAATTGAAATAAAACCAATTGAAGTATGTAAGTATTCATAGTAAATCTGGTACTAAGATCAGTTAATCCATCTAACGATATTTTCATTAGCCTTATAGGAATATTGTTGAAGCAACTTTTGGCCATTGCATTAAGCTCATTCAATTACACCAAAGAATTATTTATTTTATCATCTAAACCTCAATATCTACGATGTTCAAATCAAGTAGGCGCAATAAACATAACATCTTCACACATTGTCAGCAAGACTATTAACTGAACATCAAATTTACTTTTAAACATTACTGAGCATAAACATTTATTACAAGAAATAATTGAATTAGAATTAGACAGAACTACTTGTAGCAGATTGCTAAAAGATGTGTGAAGTATGAAATGACAGTTTAATTTTTTCTACGTGTCTGTGCCGTTTTGTGTTTCTTATGAAGTTATGAAGATAAGTGTTTTATTTAGAAGTTTAGCTTTAATAACCGTCTAGCGTGTGTTTAATTTTTATGTTCGCGTCATCTTCTGTTCAGGTTATCCGAATAGAGGAAGCCCTTTGGAATCAAAAATCTTATTCTTTTTCTTTGTCCCTTTCCGTGTACAGACGCGGTCGGCGTTTTTCGTCAGCCTTTCAATCAGCCCTAAATAGGGTCATTGCTTGGTCTGACATTTGGTTTTGGCAAATTTCACGAGTGGATGCCCTTCGCACTCAACCTTAGCTATTTCTTTAGCAAGGGAAATTCAGGCTAGTATACCCCCCGTTTAAAGTCCCTAAGCCAGACACCTTTGGCACATCC
Organism: Diaphorina citri; assembly: GCF_000475195.1. Classification (NCBI taxonomy): domain Eukaryota; kingdom Metazoa; phylum Arthropoda; class Insecta; order Hemiptera; family Psyllidae; genus Diaphorina; species Diaphorina citri. Next base: position 82,446 of record NW_007377676.1, read on the forward strand.
ACTAAAAATATTTGATCTCTCTCCCTTCTCAATATGTAGTACATTCAGTCCCATCATCGAGAGCCATTGTTACAGGCAAAGACCATCTAAGACATTCGTCACAAACGGTACATACCGCGTAATAACTAAAGATTAACATACCTAATATCCTTTATGCCTAATCCAAAAGGAAGTAATTTCAAGCAAAGTAATGAAAAACGTTTTAATATTTGTTTTAACGACAAAAACGAATTACCTAAAGCTCAGCAGTAAACAGAAATTACTATTAGCTACCTATAGTATTATTTTTAGACTATTTTTTACAAATACCTACAGTACGATAGCTAGGAAGAAAAACCTATCTGATAGAAAAAAGATTAATTTTTCCAATAATTTTTTGTTCATATTTTGCGCCGAATTTTTCTTGGTTTTATTATCTTCGATGACTTTCACTTGCACAGTTCCACATTTTAGCGTTACTTCATGGGCAATGATTATTTCTGGGGAAGGTTCATTTTTCTTATATAGTCACTCTAGGACTCTGGATGGTATTTATTAGACTTTAATTAAGAGGTAATACGTATAATATGTAATACTGGTAATAGCTACCTTATCTGCAAGCTTTAAATACGAGTAAACATTGTTCTGAGTTTCAAACGTTGAGGAAACTTCTGACTAATATTATTATTTTTACAGAAAATTTCGGAAAATGGTTGATGGACGGTTGAGACGGTTTAATGTCTAAACCGCCGATTTAATTAAGTTTCTAGGATACCGCGCAGACACCTAATTGCAAACTCGTCACTAGGTCATGATGAGGTGTGAAAATGAAAGTATACTTACACGATCAAGAGATGATTTCAAGCCAATTATGTCGACTGTGGAGACGCCCAGGGGTCTATCCGACTTGGGGACCAGAGCTAATTGCTGGAGGTTGTGATCAGCTATTGTTTGGGACAGACAGAGCACCTTGTCTGTGTTCACTGGAACAGATATAAAGTGATGGTTAGAACAGATAGAAGGTACCTCATTTATTCTGCCATCACCAATCGGCTAGAGCTGAAGCCGCTATAACAACAACAACAACAAACACATCATTTATTCTGCTGGGATAGGACTGAAAAGTCCCTTTACCCCCGCAGTCTGAATTAGGTCATGGGACGAAAAACGAAAAACGAAGCGCGTTACCATTGCATTAAGCTCATTCAATTACACCAAAGAATTATTTATTTTATCATCTAAACCTCAATACTCAATATCTACGATGTTCAAATCAAGTAGGCGCAATAAACATAACATCTTCACACATTGTCAGCAAGACTATTAACTGAACATCAAACGTATTTTTAGTGGATGTACCTAAATCACCACTAATCCGAAATTGAGAGAATAGGGGCAAAGATCGCATGTGATCATAAAATTAAAATACATGCCAATTACAAATTTATATCTTTGTACATACCTAGTAGGTATTTGCCATTAATAATATTATGATTCAATTATTTATGAAATCATGATGCTATTACGCCTGTAGTTATGTCCCATTTTAAATATATATCCCCTTAAAGATAAATAGATAACGGTATGACATGTCCTTAATAAAAGCAAGAATAATGTGAGAAGGGAATCATGTGTGGAATACATTTTTAAAAAAAAAAATAGATTAGTTGTTCGTTTTATTATTCATTGTTCAATGATATAAAGGAAATAAACTTGGATGATCAGAAAGTTAACAAACACATCATTTATTCTGCTGGGATAGGACTGAAAAGTCCCTTTACCCCCGCAGTCTGAATTAGGTCATGGGTAAGGAATAGATCGGACTAAAATAATAAAATTATTATTAATAAAATCAAGATGAGGGTAAAGTTTAAAATTCCAGTGAATGTGTCAATCGGTTAACCAATTTTCTCCTCATTACATTATTCAACTAAGCAAGTAAACATAAATGCGAGTCTAGTAAGAAATATAATTACTTCAAGAACACTTCCGTAACAAAAGAGCATTAATGCCAAAACAAGTAACTAATTATTAGTTCAAAATTATGCTGGAAAAGTTTGAAATTATAATCCACATACAGGTACTTACTATGCAAGTATTGGTTACATACCTGGAAATTTGTCAAACACAGTGTAAGCTCGTCGATTGAAAGACTCTTTAAAACTGCGTAATCTCTACGATATTGCACACCTTGGCAGGGGGATATTTCTATTGATAATCGGTAATCGGTGTGATGTAAACATGACGCAATAGAAATATTTTCGTACTTACTCAATCCTTGGTTCAAATTTGATGAGGTACCCCTCCCGTCATAGTCAACCTCTCTAAGGTGCATTACTCGTATGAGTGATAATTATAGATCTAGTAACGAACGGTCGTTGGGGGCCTATTCACCTAGGGGCGCGTGAAACCAAATGGTTCTTAAAATGACAGTTGAAGAAGAGGAGGAGGAGGAAGAAGAAGAAGAAAAAAAAGGAGAAAAAGGGCATAGACATAAAGAAAATTTATTGAGGGTACTTTGTATGGACCAACTTGTCTTTTTCCTATTCAGAAGAAAGTAGGTAAGAATTTAATTTAAAATGACTGAGTTCATTACATATTTCCTTGATGACTGCAAAGGACGAAAACATTTTAAAATACAATGCAGTCATTTTGGATAAAAGTAATCAAAGAAATTCAGAAATTGATATTAAACATCAATAAATTAGGTAAATGATTTTAGAAAATTTCATAAAGCAAGCAAATTTCCCTGAAGTCTCCCCCATATTGCTAATACCTTATCGACTTTGGTGTAAAATAAACGATACCTAGGTAACTACTCGATAGTAAATGACTTTTATTGTACATTCTTAAGATAAGGTAATCATGCACCTGCATTGCACATGAAAACCCAACGATAATGCCCAAATGAAGAAGAAGAAATAATGTAAATTAATGATGTTTTTAGTGATACCAGTAACCAATAAATTTGAACAATGTGATTATGTGTTCATCATAGGTATTTTACACATGAAAATAACGTATAGAACAGGTACCGGATAGACGATCGACTTCAAACTCCGTGAAGAGGATATACCTTGTCTATACTGCCCTAGGACTGTTCCTAAAAAGGATTAATCCTATTTCGAAGCTGACAGTCCAGTCCGAACGATATAACGTACAAGATTCTAGTCCGAAGCTGACAGTCGACATAAAGCAGTTTTAGTTTTCCCGTAAAAGTTACACAAGACCGTGTTTAAATGCGGGAGTAAAGGGACTTTTCAGTCACATTCCTTACGAAATATCTACCTAGAATATTAATTTGTATCGACAGGACCAGTTATCGCCTACACTGCCTTAGGGAATTCACTCCCCTAAGTCACCCTAAAGGTTAGAATCGATTAGGGAATTCTTGTGTCATTTAATCGAAGAGTTTCATAGAATGAACAACTTACCTGGATGCCTCAGAGAATATTTCGAGGGATCCAAATTTTTCGTTTGGCAAATTTGATTCAAAATGTCCACCAGTTTTGTATTCCCGTTAGTCCTCATAACGTACAACTGGTTGTGTGGTAGGTTGACCTGGGGAAGACAATAAAAAAAAGTATTAAAGACATAGATTCTGTAAAAATACCTAATTGTAAATAAATAATAGTAATAGTTTAGTAGAAGAACAATTATTTTGCACTTCTTCGGGCCACCCACATTTGCTATCTTAGAAGAGCTATCGTTGGTCCATTGGTTCTGTGACCTTGACAGAGGTCACTCCAGAAGTAACCGGCCACCGAGAAGAAAAATGAGAAGGTATACAGAATAAAGTATCTAACTAATCTGATTATTAATGGGATTATCCGAAAGAAGATAGCGAGATTTAGGGGGACCACTAACATTATACAAAGTACCTATCTAACTAATCTGATTATTAATGGGATTATCCGAAAGAAGATAGCGAGATTTAGGGGGACCACTAACATTATAAATATGGACTTTTGAATGCGGGAGTAAAGGGACTTTTCAGTCACATTCCTTACGAAATATCTACCTAGAATCTTAATTTGTATCGACAGGACCAGTTATCGCCTACACTGCCTTAGGGAATTCACTCCCCTAAGTCACCCTAAAGGTTAGAATCGATTAGGGAATTCTTGTGTCTTGTGTCATTCAATCGAAGAGTTTCATAGAATGAACAACTTACCTGGATGCCTCAGGGAATATTTCGAGGGATCCAAATTTTTCGTTTGGCAAATTTGATTCAAAATGTCCGCCAGTTTTGTGTTTCCGTTGGTCCTCATAACGTACAACTGATTGTGTGGTAGGTTGACCTGGGGAAGAAAATAAAAAAGTATTAAAGAGATAGATTCTGTAAAAATAATTGTAAATAAATAATAGTAATAGTTTAGTAGAACAATTATTTTGCACTTCTTCGGGCCACCCACATTTGCTATCTTAGAAGAACTATCGTTGGTCCATTGGTTCTGTGACCTTGACAGAGGTCACTCCAGAAGTAACCGGCCACCGAGAAGAAAAATGAGAAGGTATACAGAATAAAGTATCTAACTAATCTGATTATTAATGGGATTATCCGAAAGAAGATAGCGAGATTTAGGGGGACCACTAACATTATAAATATGGACTTTTATACATAGATACGTATAACAACAGGAACAGCGAACAGCAAGAACAACAACAACAACAACAACAACAACAACAACAACAAAACAGCACCATCAAAAAATGGACCTGTTCATCTAGACTTCACAGTCACATTCCGACTAAACGCAAAGCAAAGACATAAATAATCATGAAAAATGAAGCATAATTACAGGCTGAAATTCTCCTAAGAGTGAAATTTATTAAAGTTTCAAGTTTTGAACTGGAGAATTTAAGAACTTTTGTGTGCAGCCTATCATTAGAGATAATCTAATTCAGGATTAAGCTCTATGTCTCTGTCTGGAGTTGCTAAATATTTTTCTACATGGGTGTTCTGTGTTGAGAAATCAGACTAATTAGAAGTAGAGAGACATTCTTGACAGGTACTCGAGTATAATCTGGAAAAGGGAAGGTTTGGAACTGTAAATTCTGGGTGGAATAGAACAGAAACTGGGAGTGTTTGTCCTACCTAGTTAATTTTCCTAAAGATATGACTATTCAAGTAAAGGTTATCTATAAAAATGTAAGTTTTTACCCAGAAGGTCACATAAAAACTGATCTAAAAACTTTTTACATTGTATTTTCCTATAGGGCCAAATATTTTCACTGCCAAACGTATGTCGAAATTACGAAAAACATCAGTAAATGACTTCCTTAATATTTAGTGAATAGAGAAAAACCTGCTAGTAGAATTATCATTAGACTCAGAAGCAAGATAATGAGTGTAAATTGATATTAGCAACCATACCCATACCCATGTACCCACTTAGCACAAATTAGCGAAACTCAAGTCAAGAGTTGATTTTTATTTACTCATATTTAATACTCGCGCGAACACACCTATAGCTTCCATCATTCCCTACGGAATAAAAGTAACACCTTTCTATACTTTCTATTACTCCACGAGGTTTCAAGAGCATAGAGGGAACTGTAACTGCTAAGATCTCATCGTCCCAAAAGCGAAGAGAGAAGGAAGACACGATATGATAAAGCCAGCTGTTCCGGGAACAAACCTTATCTGTTTAGAATAAAATCCTCCCTGGGCGGGAATCGAACCCGCGACCTAGCACTTACAAGGCAGACGCGCTACCCTCTAAGCTGACAACCAGGTAAAAAATAAACTTTAAATCCTTGAGGTTAAATGTAAAATGATATGGTGTAAAACAACCCTTTGTACCAACTGATTAGTAAAACAACCCTCTTGTACTAACTCATTAGTACCTACATATTTTATTCTAAGTACACATTTTATTCCATTACAACTATATATTTTATTCTAAGTACACATTTTATTCCATTACAAGTACATATTTTATTCTAAGTACACATTTTATTCCATTACAAGTACATATTTTATTCCATTACAATAGGCGTACTTGGAATCCTTGCTATTAGATTACAATCGCGCCGCCTGCATTCTCTCTGCTCCCAGAATCTGTAAACGTATGTACGGATTGAACAATAGGTTGCTCTTCAGTTTTAAGGTTTTTTAAAAGAACTGGAGAATTTAAGAACTTTTGTGTGCAGCCTATCATTAGAGATAATCTAATTCAAGATTAAGCTCTATGTCTCTGTCTGGAGTTGCTAAATATTTTTCTACATGGGTGTTCTGTGTTGAGAAATCAGACTAATTAAAAGTAGAGAGACATTCTTGACAGGTACTCGAGTATAATCTGAAAAAGGGACGGTTTGGAACTGTAAATTCTGGGTGGAATGGAATAGAAACTGGGAGTGTTTGTCCTACCTAGTTAATTTTCCTAAAGATTTGACTATTCAAGTAAAGGTTATCTATAAAAATGTAAGTTTTTATCCAGAAGGTCACATAAAAACTGATCTAAAAACTTTTTACATTGTATTTTCCTATAGGGCCAAATATTTTCACTGTCAAACGTATGTCGAAATTACGAAAAACATCAGTGATTGACTTCCTTAAATATTTAGTGAATAGAGAAAAACCTGCTAGTAGAATTATCATTAGACTCAGAAGCAAGATCATGAGTGTAAATTGATATTAGCAACCATACACATACCCATGTACCCACTTAGCACAAATTAGCGAAACTCAAGTCAAGAGTTGATTTTTATTTACTCATATTTTAATACTCTCGCGAACACACCTATAGCTTCCATCATTCCCTACCGAATAAAAGTAACACCTTTCTATACTTTCTATTACCCCACGAGGTTTCAAGAGCATAGAGGGAACTGTAACTGCTAAGGTCTCATCGTCCCAAAAGCGAAGAGAGAAGGAAGACACGATAGGATAAAGCCAGCTGTTCCGGGAACAAACCTTATCTGTTTAGAATAAAATCCTCCCTGGGCGGGAATCGAACCTGCGACCTAGCGCTTACAAGGCAGACGCTCTACCCTCTAAGCTGACTAAGCTGACAACCAGGTAAAAAATAAACTTTAAATCCTTGAGGTTAAATGTAAAATGATATGGTGTAAAACAACCCTTTGTACCAACTGATTAGTAAAACAACCCTCTTGTACTAGCTAATTAGTACCTACATATTTTATTCTAAGTACACATTTTATTCCATTACAAGTAGGTACATATTTTATTCTAAGTACACATTTTATTCCATTACAATAGGCGTACTTGGAATCCTTGCTATTAGATTACAATCGTGCCGCCTGCATTCTCTCTGCTCCCAGAATCTGTAAACGTATGTACGGATTGAACAATAGGTTGCTCTTCAGTTTTAAGGTTTAAAAAAAAAAATAGATTAGTTGTTCGTTTTATTATTCATTGTTCAATGATATAAAGGAAATAAACTTGGATGATCAGAAAGTTAATTACAGGACAGGATGAACACATCTATTTGTTTTGTCGCAAGGAATCTTTGTGAGATAATAGCTTTGAGCCTGCCTAATGCCTATGCATGCATCGCGTAGTGTTATAACAATGGTATTTGCCCAGGGGCGTAGCGTGGTCTAAAGTCAAGTGTAAGGCGTGTAGGGCACTAATTTCCATCACCATGCACATTACTACATAAGTCATGCACATGCTTCTTCATAAATATTTAAAGGCAATATTTAAAGGTGTTTGAGTAAATTTTGAGTGTATGGCCGCCATACACGCCCTACATGGACGCTACGCCACTGTATTTGCCATTGAGAAGAGGTTCCCTCTTAGGTCGGCACTAACATCAGAATGAAGAAAGAAAGAAACATGGCATAGGTTGTGGAAAAGATAAAGCCTTATATGAAAAATGATGTTTATGATGAGTAATAAAGGGGCAAAAGTACTGAATTAATAGCTTTGAGCCTGCCTAATGCCTATGCATGCATCGCGTAGTGTTATAACAATGGTATTTGCCATTGAGAAGAGGGAACGTAGGTCGGCACTAACATCAGAATGAAGAAAGGAAGAAACATGGCATAGGTTGTGGAAAAGATAAAGCCTTATATGAAAAATGATGTTTATGATGAGTAATAAAGGGGCAAAAGTACTGAAAAAGTGAGTAATGTAAGAGATAGGAATATGGGAGAAGGAGGGGCCCAGAACACAAACCTGAAATAAATCTGACTTGAAGTCGTAAAATTGATTGTTCTTAGCTAAATTATCTTGCCAAGATTAATGACCATTTTTAGCTGAATTCCAGAGAGGTATTTTAGTTGGATTCCAGCTCTTGACCTTGAGATAATGGATGATGTTAGGTACTAAGTCAAGATCGGTATTTTTCATCCTTTTTGGTGTTAACACAATAAAAACCAAAGTGCCTGTACACTGGTTTTCCACCACAGGAATTCAGCTTTTCTAACAGCAACGAGTTCTTCTTTCCGGTTCAAGAGTTTCCATTGTTCTCACAGCTAGTCCAAAAAAACTTCAGCTCAGACCAAAGGTATACTTGACACCTCACTTGACAGTGAGTACTTTGTATAATTTATTTTAATGTTTGCAAATTTATGAGTTTAATATGATAATACCGGAGTTGTGATAAAAACCAAAAAGCCTGTACACTGGTTTTCCACCACAGGAATTCAGCTTTTCTAGCAGCAACGAGTTCTTCTTTCCGGTTCAAGAGTTTCCATTGTTCTCACAGCTAGTCCAAAAAAACTTCATCTCAGACCAAAGGTATACTTTTGACACCTCACTTGACAGTGAGTACTTTGTATAATTTATTTTAATGTTTGCAAATTTATGAGTTTAATATGATAATACCGGAGTTGTCAAAAATCTCACCCACTCCTCTTGCCCACACAGCTCGAAAATAATATCAAATCTCTCCCAAAATGAAAACAAAACAAGACGTAAAACCACAACAAAAACAAAATGTTTGTTGTGGATATAAAATAAAAAACAAAAGTATTTATTGTACCTTCAAAGTTTTTTGTAATATTCACAAAAAAGTAGGAAATAAATGTACAGGCCAAATTTAGACTGACAACAAGCGAAGCAACAAACCCAAACAGCAACAACATTTACAATAACACCAACACACCAGCTTACAACGAGATGGCGAAAACAAAACAAGACGTAAAACCACAACAAAAACAAAATGTTTGTTGTGGATATAAAATAAAAAAACAAAAGTATTTATTGTACCTACAAAGTTTTTTGTAATATTCACAAAAAAGTAGGAAATAAATGTACAGGGTAAATTTAGACTGACAACAAGCGAAGCAACAAACCCAAACAGCAACAACATTTACAATAACACCAACACACCAGCTTACAACGAGATGGATAATGTTCACACCAACAACAATTAAAACAAGCCTGGTGCACTTATCACACGATTATATATTATATTGTATTATTCAATCTTATTCTTCTCCTCCTATCTTTGGATGATATGTCGACCTTCGATGAAAAGGAGCCTCAAAATCGGATAAATCGTTGAAACATGCAGGCAAACAAACGAGCAGACATACCTTCTAAATTCTAAAGCAAAAATCATCGAAACACTTACAACCAACTTCGTTCATAAAAGAAAAAAAGAAGAATCACTGGTTTTACCTGTAATCGAAATGTTTTCTCGAAAGGTTTGATGTGGTGTCTTTTCGCCACCATTGACTGCAACGATCCGCCAGTCTTTGGAACAACATGAATTGTTACAGCATCCAGTGTTCCTGAAAGCAAGAAAGAACAAATATTGACTCATATAATGGGGAGTTTCCTGAAACCACTACAATTACTCCTAATTATTTGAGCTAGAAGTCCTGTGAGCTATGGAAGCCCTTACACCTTAAAAAAAGAGGGTGCCTACACCTATGGAGCCCCTGAAAATCCAAAGTGCCCTAAGGCGGAGTACACACTGGACAAACGCGTTTCCTGAAACACTTTGGAACAATTGCTACAGCGTGAAAAACGAGTTTCGTGAAACGATTTTCTCCAGTGTGCACTGCCGAAGTCCAATATTCGAGATTCAACTTAACACCCACTTTTCAGGAGTATGGTCAAGGAATTTTTTCAGACAATATTGCAGTTTTAAAATAAGCTATAGTACCTATGTCTATTCTGTTACCTACATCTTTGATCCATTCAGTCCATAATTTTAAAGAAAGTTACAACCGTTGTATCTACTTGATCGGTTCAAAGATTGAAAGTACAATATCAAACTTCGCTTCAACCATGAGCGAAGGCCCCGTTCCCTTACACCTTATAGCCTCTAATGATCTAGATTAGACCAAAGTGGTTTACTGAAATCATAGATTATGGTTAGACCGTTAACAGAATAACAGATATTTCTATGATAGAGGTTCAGGAGTTCTCTGTTGAGCTGTAAAAAGAGTGCTAGACCAAGCTGACCAAAGCGTTGGAATTATCGACGAGATGAATCTAGAGCAAGAGATAGCGATCAGAAACATAAGAAGTCCTGGAAAGGCATATTGTAGATATCCTAAGAGAAGGGAACCCAATTGCAAAATTTTGAAACAAAGTTGCTGAAGCTCATTATAAAATTTAAACCCAAGTCCTCTGGGAATTGTAAGGTGTTTAGGTAGCAATTAGTGGTTCTGCGATCAAAAATCCTTATCCAACTTTAGCCTTGGCTTTGATAGAGTTTCTCTATCATTCATTGTAGATCAATTAGTCCCATCACTATTACCACTATTGTAAGGTGTTTAGGTAGCAATTAGTGGTTCTGCGACCAAAAATCCTTATCCAACTTTAGCCTTGGCTTTGATAGAGTTTCTCTATCATTCATTGTAGATCAATTAGTCCCATCACTATTACCACATTCTTTCTTGACACCAATAGACTTTATTGATTACTAAAATCCATATTTCATACGAATTAGAATTAAGTTAATAATATAATCATCTCACTTCGTTCGGTCATTTATTGATAGAGAACTTCTATATCCATAGAACGAACATATCCAAAGTTAACATTCCCCCACCCTCAAGTACGCACATAACTTTATAATGGGAAAACATTGTGTGAGATGGTATCAATATTTCACGATTTTTTTTCGGGTGGAAACTAAAACTTTTGTTTTACTCTGGCATTCTCTAAATTTCATTAACGTACTTTTTACTCAATTTCCTCGTAAAGCTCATTAACTTTTTATCCATTAATCGTGTTTTTAGTTCTTACCTATGGGCGTACTAGGTTTATATGGCAAAGGTAGACCATTCTCGTCGTAGACTTGGAGGTAGTGACTTCCTGGCGACATTTTGTGAGCGGTTGTGACTTGGACTAGAAGATCTAGCATGGGGGTGCTGAAAACGAAAAGTGTTCAGATGAAGGCAAGATTTTAGAAATGTCCTTTTAGACTGTCTTATGCCTGCCACAAACTCCGCGGCGTCTGTCAGAGGTCTTAGAGTGAGAAGAGGGCATTAGACAAAATCGTATTACTTTGTCACATGTCATATCGGTCCCCATTTAATACACCTCAATAAATTTCATGACTTAACTATTTGTACTTCAACCAATAGCCTCCAGATCCGAAGTCCACCATGATTAGTGGAGATGCCAAAACTCCACTTCACCACTAAGGTTGGCACCTTGATAGAAACAGTAAAATGTGTCAACCATAAAAAAAGGAAATATTTATAATTTAATTTTACAATCCATTTTTTTTTATACTCAAAAACTGTACATATGTAGCGGAGAGTTCCGGACCGTACACTGAAGTTAAGCAACGTCGAGAATGTATGGTATCTGGCCGAAGCTCCACGAGGTCCTTACCTTCGCTCCACATTCAAACGGACCGAATGGTTGTTAGGGAGGACGACACACAAGTCCATGGAACCAGATAGCATATCTGGAGGAGTGTCCTCCGTGACTGCGATAGGGGGAGGCATTTTCAACATCTGAAATCGAGAAGAAAAGAGGTTTTCTTGTTAATAAATCTTGGATAGTATAGCTATAGGATAGTAACAGAACAATAATTATTCAAACCTAAGAGCACAATGTCAATAGAACGACGAGTATAAAGCTGTGTCCTCACAGTCATATTCGATCGACGGTGTCGACCATGTGTGGACAGCTGAAAAAGAATCAGGACCACTTGAGTAGTTCATTATTTAGACAGACAAGACAGGAAAGCCCCGATACCCTGTCTGATTAAGGCTGGAAGTCCCATTACGGCAACAGTTTAGACCTGGATACTAAAGTTATCAATACCTATGGGTAATGGCTAGGGTATTTTTAGCGAAGCATTGGTTACATCAGCAAGTTTCTTATTATAATAAAAAGCGTCTACATTACTTTGCTTCCTGTAGGATAAAGAAAGAGGTTAAAATAGAAAATAGCATGACATCTTCGAGGATTTCTTTTCCTGAAGTCAGCATAATGAAAAGTTACATCGTCCCATTTCCTTCTACCTACATCTTGAAGCCCGTATATCCTTATTATTCTACAGGTCCAGATAAAAATGTCATAAAGTCCCCTTAAAGATAAATAGATAACGGTATGACATGTCCTTAATAAAAGCAAGAATAATGTGAGAAGGGAATCATGTGTGGAATACATTAGGTATTATCTTTTTCTCTTTTTTGTAATCCTTCCCTCTCGACCTCTTTTATTCCATTTTTACGTTTCATCTTTTTCCCCTCCTCCTCCTCCTCTTTTTATTCTTCTTCTCTTCCTTTCTTTTTCTCTTTCTCCTGTTGGCAAGCTTTGTTTTAAGAGTAGCTAGGTAGATAGGCTACCTATACAAGGTACAAGGACTTTTTTTTGCCATCAACATAAGGGTATTCTGCTTATTGTATTACCTAACTGCTGAATTGGTTGATTTTTCCCCCATTATTATTTATTGAATATTATTTTTTTTTGTTTCCTATTCAATTTTATTTTGTTTTTACATATATTATTTTATTTTGTTCCTATTTTTTATTACCATTATTATTTTCTTTTTATTACCTATTATTTTTATCAAGTCATTTGTTAGATTGCACTGTTATTCCTTAATTTGACCATTTTGTGATCTGTAAAATAAACGTCATACGATAAATAAGGAATACATTGCAGTATGTACCTGCAGCATAGTATCTTGACCTGCAGCTAAGATAAAGTACAAGCACATGTATTCAAAACAATAATTATCTTATTACATATTAGTATTACCTTCCTCGCATGTATTAATTCACGTACACGAAAAGTGATGATAGAAAGGCTAACCTTGATATAGAAAAAAGTACAATAGCGTGGATTCTGAATGGTACGTCACAGAAATGACAAGACCGATGATGGCATACTTGGGTCGATTGTTTCAAATATCACAATAACTGTAAAGTCATCAACTCTAGGCAGGTCCCTGCATGAGTATTTTTATAATGACGACATAGAAAACTAATCTTATTACATATTAGTATTACCTTCCTCCCATGTATTAATTCACGTACACGAAAAGTGATGATAGAAAGGCTAACCTTGATATAGAAAAAAGTACAATAGCGTGGATTCTGAATGGTTTAATGAAAACATGGGTGAGATTATACAATATTGTGTGGTGCTCACTGCACAGTGTTTCCAAAGCTTGTAATAATTAATTCCTGCGATCTAAAATACCTATCTGATATTCATCTGAACTTATAGAACTTCTTGTATGTATTGGATCGCCAGGCTATAGGGATTTTGACCTAATGACCTGGGTTGATGACAAATAGAATTTGCCTTGAAGTTTTAATTGGTGATTTTGTTTGCGAGTCCCTATGGATCTAGCACTGGTGGTCTGCGTGTATTCTGTGTATGTCATATTTGATATTTATTCGCCGAATCGGCATCATCAAAGTGCCTATAACACTGATTGACAATTTCGTTTCTCGATACATTCTAGAATGTTTTTCGCTCTTAAATGCTGACCGGACAGAAGGAGGTTCTTTCATATTTAAATTGTCCGTTGGATCTAGCAAAGGCCTATACTTTGGGGATATGATCATTAAAGATCTGGTTGAAAAAAAAAATAAAATAAATAAAAAAATAGAACAGACTTTTTAGGTGAATTCTACCCTTTAGAGTTGAAAAGATTATTATAGATAGATTAAAGACAAGTAAAAATCTAGCAACATAAACTTGCAAATTATTTGCCACAGAGTTAGATTAGAATAGAACCAATGGTGTTAACGAGTTCAGACGAGAAATGCCACTTTCCATCGTGATAGCCTCGTTAGCGAAAATCACGAGCCATGAAAAGACCGGAGGAAATTTTCAACACCACAACCAAGTGACCATCGCGGAATTTCCATTTCAACATTCGAAGAAAAACTCTCAAGGGCCAAAATGTCAGAAGGTTTACTCTCATACTTGAAGTTTGAAGTGCGCGGAATTTCCATTTCAACATTCGAAGAAAAACTCTCAAGGGCCAAAATGTCAGAAGGTTTACTCTCATACTTGAAGTTTGAAGTGCAGCTCAATCAAATCACAAAGACCCGCGGCCTCCCACGATCGCTGACCATCTTAGATATCACTCAAGTCAGAAGTTCATTGAAATATCAGCTGATCCCTAATTATGTAAGGTCAAATCAGAAGAAGTCAAGAATACCAACATGCAGATAACTACCAAGCATACCTGTAAACATATTGCTGAACATAATTTACTTTGATTGATAACACATGGCAAACGGTTGGAGATAATACCGAAAGGTTTATTACGGTTTTAAAAGGTGCCAGCGCTCTGTGGTTAAAGATTAAATTGGTCTTTGTGTTCGCCTACAACCCACATGTAGGCAAAATCAAGCTCTATCAGTATTATTGTCAGTTTAGACAACCTTTTTACATTTTATTATTATTACTTTATTTTTATTGAGAATTATTTATGCAAGTTGCATTTTGAATGTTTTGAACTATTCACCTGTCGTTAGGACCTCTAGGGGTCTCTGAAATGGGAAGAGTTGGATGTCTTTCAAAGATGACACCTGATAGAGAGATAAAGACAGTAATTGACTATCTTGTATTGAAGGTCCAGAGGTCTTCGGGTGAATAATTTGTAAAAATTAGCATTTTTTAGCTTTTTATTTTATTGAAATTCTATAAAAATCTATAGTAGTGTTATTTGTAGACATGCGTTTAATGTTATCTGCCTTCACGTTTAAATACGACAGGTTGTGTGTAGGTACCTAACACGGCTCCAAAAATGAACTCAAATAAAGAAAAGCAAAGGACCAGATTTAAAAAGTTGGAAATTGCCTGGACAGTAATCCTGCCACTTTCAATTTCATTGTAAATTTTAATAAAAATTTCATCGAGAATATGAAAAATCAACATGGTTGCAATAGTTTTCATGAAAAACGAGTTTTGTGAAACGATTTTCTCCAGTGTGCACTGCCGAAGTCCAATATTCGAGATTCAACTTAACACCCACTTTTCAGGAGTGTGGTCAAGGAATTTTTTCAGACAATTTTGCAGTTTTAAAATAAGCTATAGTACCTATGTCTATTCTGTTACCTACATCTTTGATCCATTCAGTCCATAATTTTAAAGAAAGTTATGTTGTCACACAGAAAAGACAGGACAGGTTGCTTCGAAGCTAATCAACTCTGATGCTATTTTATTAGATGTTTTTCGCTGGTCACAAAGAGTGTGAAGTTTGTTGGGTTTCGGTCACTGGAACTTTTGAGACAGAGGTAAATTGTTTTGAAACCTGTGTTTTTTAATTGACCCTTCTGTTGAAACCTTCTTTGTACTTTCTGGATACTATAAGTACTAATGAGAGAGAGAGAGAGAGAGAGAGAGAAGGGGTCTTAGAAAAACAGGAGTTACTTTTGTTAGTGGATGTGCCAAAAGAACCGAACTTTACAATTCAAGGAAAGGGAAAATGAGCAACTGATACTCCCCAAGAGAATTTCAATTAATGCGCTTTAAGCAAAACAAAGAAATGGGGTACAAAACCAACAACTGTTTTCCAAGTAAAATACTGTACACAAGCCTATTGACTACTTAACTATAGTCATAGTCAATCTTCTTGTGACGAAAAATACGCTCTTTGGTATAATCATCCGTAATTCAGTTCTTTTACCTGTAAGAATAAATACATAAATAGGTAGTTTATTTTGAAAGAACCAAGTACCAAGACTTGGTAGCTATGCCCTGGTAAGCCCAATTCCATAGAATAAGCTTAAACACTTTAGGCTTGTTTTAGGGCTAAAATAGCCCCTCAGAGGATTACGTACCTGGATTAGTGGGTTACTAATTTTGAAGTGAAAAAGAAGTCCCTCTTTTCAGTATCATACTAGCAAAATTCAAGTATAGTCATGGAGGAATTTGCTATATCAAACTGTGTATTGTAAGCACATTGAACAAAGAAGCATATTCGTGAGAAGTTTTGTTATAGATTATAAGCTGCCTTTTTATTTAGTATTTACGTTGCTCTCCTGGTTTGATAAGATTTCCTCCTCAGATTGTTTTTTCTTCTTAATTCAGTTCCCAGAACAAGAAGAATCGCAAGTACCTCCCAAGAGTCAAGAATCAGTGCACTTCTCTGTGGTACACGATGGGTCATAGAATCACTAATAAATCGGATTAGCAGACCCACCGACCACCTTACCGATTTCCTGGTATAACCTACTCTTACGTCACATCTGTCAACTGGATCTTAGACTAACAAGATCACTGGCGGCACTAGGCCAGAACATTTGAATAATGCCAATCACAAGTGTATCGTAATTCTGCACACTCGTTCTGTTGTTTTCATTTCGTACGACATCATTTAGATTCTCCATGTATGAGTATAGAACTAAAGAAGAAGAAAAACTTGTAGAGAGCTGAGAGAGGAAAACTGTTCGTATTTTACTGGCGGCACTAGGCCAGAACATTTGAATAATGCCAATCACAAGTGTATCGTAATTCTGCACTCTCGTTCTGTTGTTTTCATTTCGTACAACATCATTTAGATTCTCCATGTATGAGTATAGAACTAAAGAAGAAGAAAAACTTGTAGAGAGCTGAGAGAGGAAAACTGTTTATATTTTTAGTGGATGTACCGAAATCACCACATATCCGAAATTGAGAGAATAGGGGCAAAGATCGCCTGTGATCATAAAATTAAAATACATGCCAATTACAAATTTATATCTTTGTACCTAGTAGGTATTTGCCATTAATAATATTATGATTCAATTATTTATGAAATCATGATGCTATTACGCCTGTAGTTATGTCCCATTTGCGTCACAGAAATGACAAAACCGATGATGGCATACTTGGGTCGTTTGTTTCAAATATCACAATAACTGTAAAGTCATCAACTCTAGGCAGGTCCCTGCATGAGTATTTTTATAATGACGACATAGAAAACTACCTAGAACTTCTTGTATGTATTGGATCGCCAGGCTAGGGATTCTGACCTAATGACCTGGGTTGATGACAAATAGAATTTGCCTTGAAGTTTTAATTGGTGATTTTGTTTGCGAGTCCCTATGGATCTAGCATAGAAAACTATTTCGCTGAATACTAATAACATCCTTGCCCAAATTATCACTAAATCAACATGATGGACAGGGCCGTTACGCGGTACGTTTGTCAGGGAGGGAGAAAATTCGAGAAGCGGACGAAAAAGGTTGTGGGAAACGGGGGGACCAATGAAAGTGGAAAATAACGATGAAAAGTACTGAAAAGTTATAGAAAAACATAAACAAAGACCTATTTAAACGCTCCATATCATTCGAGGGGGGGTCCTCTTCTTTTTCGTCTTCTTCTTCTAGAAAAGTCCTTAAAAAAAGACCAGGGGTATTCCTGATCCAATGTGGTCTTCGTTTCTAAGGGGCCGATTATTATTTACATCCTTTTATGCTACGAGCATTACCGACCCTGATGTCCAATACTGGTGGTCTTACTGAAAAGTTATAGAAAAACATAAAAAAAGACCTATTTAAACGCTCCATATCATTCGAGGGGGGTCTTCTTCTTTTTCGTCTTCTCCTTCTTCTTCTTCTTCTTCTTCTTCTTCTAGAAAAGTCCTTAAAAAAAGACCAGGGGCATTCCTGATCCAACGTGGTCTTCGTTTCTAAGGGGCCGATTATTATTTACATCCTTTTATGCTACGAGCATTACCGACCCTGATGTCCAATACTGGTGGTCTGCGTGTATTCTGTGTATGTCATATTTGATATTTATTCGCCGAATCGGCATCATCAAAGTGCCTATAACACTGATTGACAATTTCGTTTCTCGATACATTCTAGAATGTTTTTCGCTCTTAAATGCTGACCGGACAGAAGGAGGTTCTTTCATATTTAATTTGCCCGTTCTGTAAAGTAGGTATGTGACACTAAAATAGAATTAAAGAAATTTGAGATTATAGAAATGTCCTATGTCCATTCTTATCATTACACAATTCAGTTAAAATAGGCATAAAATATTGGTAAAATTACGAAAAAGAAAATTATGCCCCATTCACCAGTGAAACAAAAATTTCAAATTCCATGCTAAGCTCTGAATTTTATAAAACTTTGTAATGTCATGCTTGTTGCGGGACTGTAAAATACCAGGCGCTAGGAGGCATTACATTTTCATTCAGCTAACGGTGTGTCTAAAGTTTTTTTTTTTTTTTTTTCAGCCTAGTTAGCTTAGTTGGTAGTGCGTCTGCCTT